>NC_134484.1:338618348-338808533 GCF_040206685.1 Ascaphus truei
GTGTGTCTGAGAGAGACACAGAGTGCGTCCGACTGAGAGACAGAGTACGTCCGGGAGGGAGGGGGAGAGAGGGAGGGAGAGTCTGAGATGCCAAGTGTCAGGGAAAAAAACATTAATTTTATCGTTGTTCTTGTTCGTGTTTTTTTTTTATACTGTACTTTTCGAAATAAACCTACGTTTCTATGAAAATTGAAGTTTTTGTTTTTTTGCGGCCCACCTAAACTTAAACCTTGTTTATTTGGCCCGTGTTAGCCTTTGAGTTTGACATGCTTGGTGTACGTCCTTAAAAGTGCAAAGGACTTTCGTTCCGAAAAGCGGTCACGTCATGCGGAAGTGCCAGAGGGTCCGTGGCCACGAGGATACACGACACCCCGGCGCTGAATGAAGCCAATTGGACGGAATTTTAAATCTATGTAGCATTTTTAAAACTGTGCTTCACTTCTCTGACAATGTTTGAAAAAGTCTGCTTATTCAGCGTCCTATCTGAATGTGAACTAATTTTTGTTTTGCAGGTGACCCGGCTGAAGTTACACCACCTCTCCCCTCCCAGCCAAGGTAAAAAACAAACAAACAAAAAACCGCTTTGCATGATGATTTAGGTGCAGTTTTACACAAGCAACAGGAAAAAATGCAATGCAGCGTAATCATTTTGTTAGAGGGAACACGAGCACTAAGGCTGAGTCCATAGGGACTTCAGCCGTGCGGAGGCTGAGGGAAAGCGGGTGCTTTCCCTGGCTTTAGTCCGCGCGCCGTCTGGGGGCGGGCCAGTGACATCACGTAGCTGGTTCGCCCTCATTGGTCGAACCGCTCACGGGACCAGCCCTCCGCTCCCCTCAGCACGCAAATTTAAATCTGACTGTCGCCTGCGCTCTCATTGCGGCTGCAGGGGCTGACTGGTAAGCGTGAGCGCGGCTCAGCACGGGTAAGCGTGAGCGAGGCTCAGCACGAGTAAGCGCTGACCATGCTCTCGGCCTAATACAGAGTTAAACGGAAAAGTGTTCTCCCTCTCGCTTTGTATTTGATTAACAACCTTAAAGCAACAGTTCAAGCTGAGATTTTTTTACATTTTATTTTTCCCTCCCCCCCCCCTTTTAATATGTGCATCACTACAATCCACACACTAAGTAATTAACTAAGTTGCCGATCAATTCGTTCTCCTGTGATCGATCGGTGAAGATTCAGCTCGGGGGTTCATTAAATGGCTGTCAGTGCAGCAGAAGAGGACCAAAGATGCAAAGTTCAGTGGGGAAAATCATGTGACCAGGCAGTCACAGGATGCAATTGGGACACTGCTAGAGAGAGGGCAGGGCTTAAAAACGGATGTGCCAGGGCCTGTTTCAGAAGGGGATGTGACTGTAAAAATGTTGCTATAGAAACAAAAAATGCTTAATCCGCTATTTTAGAGTTGTAGCAGGGATTTTTTTTTTTTAAACAATTATTTTCTCATAGTACAGACCAGATTTAATAAAAAAATCACACGTAGGATATTACTTGGTCTGCAGTTTTGAGTATATTGCTTCTACAACTTGTGTTAACACATGACTCGGCTGTTGAAGACCAAAGCATTTTATCCCGTTTCCTCCCCCTTCCCACCCTTCCCCGCCAATAAAAAAAAAAAAAAAAAAAGATTACGCCAGTTGAGTTGTATGTTGTGCATTTGGGGTTTTCTCCTCCTCTCTCCCCACCCCCCTCCCCCAAATAAAATTTTACAATGAAGCAGTTGATGACCAAGTATTTACACTTATTTATGTAATTTATGATCAATTTCTGTACATTTTAGCTAAGCCTATATCCTCAGGTGTTATACGCCAAAAGCCCTCATGTTGCAGAGAATATTTAATGATATAAGACCTATTGTATACAGATTTAGTAAGACTTGCTGTCCCCTGCGCCGCGAATCAACGAGCAAAAGTCTGTGGCGCTGGGGACAGTGTCTGCCGTGATAGGGCTCTGGGGGTGTCCAGGCTTCCCAATGGGACCCCCCCGCAGAGTTAATTCTTCGGTGCCACGACCACCATACGCGGCCGTGGCAGCAAAGTCATTTATTCTTGCTCTGTCTGTACATACAGGACAAATCTGTTGATCATAGAAGGGAATTGGTGTCATAACTTAAAACAAATGTTTTAAGAGTATTCCATTGTTGGCTAAACTTTTATTGTTCTTTTAAACATTTGCCTAAATCTGGAACCTGACGGATCCTGAAAAGTTTGCATCTAAAATAGTGAGTTGACAATTTTGTTTAAAAAAAATTGACGTGGTCCGACACCAGACGCCATCAAATCCAGATAGGGTGAAGGCCTGGTAGTGCCTAAACGTACAGATATGTCTTGACGCCACATAACAAATGCATTAATCTGGTTACGTTCAATTTGGAGGTCCAGGATTTTTCACTGTTTTGACCATTAAAGTTATTTACTAATCCACATGTTTTTTTTCTTCTTCCTGTTAAACAATAGTTATTAGTTACTGCAAATCTTAAATCTTATGTTCCTACGATTGCAAATTACCACATCGCTGCTGTTTTTGCCTAATATTGATGGGTGCTGTCTCGTTTTAAACTCTGTTGCTGCCGGAGGTGTTAATGACCTCGGCATGCAAGGCAAGTGGCTAACGTTTACTTCTTAACTTCTACAGTGTTGAAGGGGATGCTATTAAGGTCTTTGTCAGAGTCCGCCCCACAGTGGTTGGTGTTGATGGGGAGCAAGGCCTCTGTCTATCTGTTCCGTCCTCGAACACCATCCGTCTGCATTCCAAACCTGAGCCGAGAATTTTCACCTTTGATCATGTTGCAAATATGGATGCAACTCAGGTATGGACTGTCTGGTTATTGGGCTATTTTATTTAAATAAAATAAATTATCGAGGTACATCTAGGGGAAGGATGAAACAAAGCTCATAATATATAGGTTTGCGCACGCAAGTCTTAGTCCTAGGTAAGTTATTGTTCTGTCGTAAGGCTTGCTGAGGGCAATAGACAGGTGAACGGCTCTAGAACAGAGATAAAGGGGAGGGACTGGAGCAAACGTCACTAAGTAACAACAGGTGCAAAAAGCTCAATTCTCCTCACGTTTAAAGCTTTACACTCTTCTGCTCCTCTTTACATCTCAGCTCTAATTTCTCGGTATGCACCATCCCGGCTCTTGCGTTCTGCTCAAGGATGTCTTCTCGCTACCCCTTTTCTATCTAAAGCCCTCTCCCGCCTTAAACCCTTCTCACTGACTGCCCCGCACCTCTGGAATGCCCTTCCCCTCAATACCCGACTAGCACCCTCTCTATCCACCTTAAAGACCCACCTTAAAACACACCTGCTTAAAAAGCAAAGGGAAATATGGCCTCCTAAAAACCCCATCACAAATCACCCCTATCTTTGGCAACCCGAACTTCCCGCCCGGGTGCTCCAAAAAGCAATTTGACCAATTTCAGGGTCTTGGAATAAGGCTGGTTACCGATCTGCTGAACAATGGAGAGATCCTAACCTTTAAAGAAGTACGAGACAGGTACCAATCACAACACCTCCATCTATTCAAATACCTACAAATTAGACACTTTCTGATGTCTCTCGCTCAGAACTCCAAATTTCCCCCACCCACCAGATTCGAAACACTATGCAGTATAGGCAGGTATCAAAGAGGCCTAATCTCGGAGATTTATAGGGGGATATAGTCAGCATCAGAACCCCCGACCCACCACTACATGCAAAAATGGTCTGCGGATCTAAACATACAAATTGACAAAGAGGAGTGTGAGGATATCTGGGAGATGGCGGCAAAAATCTCAATCTGCACAGTAACCAAAGAAAATATCTTCAAAATTTTATTCCAGTTGTACCTTACCCCGGCTAGACTGATCCAGATCTTCCCCGGCACATCAGACTTGTGCTGGAGGGGATGTGGTCAAAAGGGAGACATGGCCCATATTTGGTGGTCGTGTCCGGAGATTCAGAGGTTCTGGGTAAAGATTCAGACGTTGCTCTACGAGACAGCGGGGATCCCTTTCCCCCTGGATCCACTGTCCCTGGTGCTGAGTAAACCGTTCGACGACCTACCCCCACCAATGAGTAGACTCGTCTCGGCAATTTTGACGGAGGCCAGGTACTCAATAGCAGCAGCCTGGAAGCAGATGAAAGCCCCGACAAGAAACACAGTCATAAGGCGGGTAGACGAGGTAATGTCAATGGAAAAACTAGCCGCCATGCTAAACAAAAAAATGCCGCAGTTCTGGAACACCTGGGACCCATGGATAGGCCCCTAAGGCTAGGGATAATGGGATAGTGCGAAAACTGGAACGAGGAGACGAGTCCAGAACCCAAAGGCGGGAGGAATGGGACGAGCCACGGGCCCCTCCCACCACTGTATTTCTACCCCCCCCCTATCCCCCACACTCCCCCCTCCTTTCTACCCTTACCCTCAACTATCAAAATACTATGTTGGCCAGTATTCACTCAGTACAATCAAAGTTATACAGTTATATGTTGTTGACAAAAATGTACCCATACCTGTAAATGTCAATGCCAATAAAAAAAGATTGATACAAAAAACCACACCTGCTTAGGGGAGCATATGAATAGCTCCGCTGATACTATACAACTCATACATTAACCTTGGCCCTGTGCAGACGCATTTACCAGAACACCCTCCTACTGTCTCTGTGCGTTTTTCCTACCAATTAGATTGTAAGCTCTTCGGAGCAGGGACTCCTTCCTAAATGTTACTTTTATGTCTGTAGCACTTCTTCCCATGACCTGTTATTTGTATTATTTGTTATTTCTATGATTGTCACATGTATTACTACTGTGAAGCACTATGTACATTAATGGCACTAAATGCATGCATGCAACACAGAGCTGGAGATAGTACAGTAATCTAGTACAGGGGTGCGCAAACTGGGGGGGCTAGACCTTCTGGGGGAGGGGGGGCGGCGGCAGCAGTTTAATGGTCCAGCGCTCTCCCCATAGGCATTTAAATTAAATGCTGGGGGACCGCGCGAGGACTCTATAACACATTTGCCTTACCATTCCAGTGATGCGTTGTCATGGTAACCCATTGTCAAATGACCTTGCGCGTCATTTGACACAGGAGGCGCCAAGGAGAGCAGGCAGGAATGCGCACGGGGAAAAGTTTGCACATCCCATATCATCCCCGATCTAAATTCCCATGGACATTAATTAAATGAAGCAGAACCACTCAAGTCTCACTCCAGAACCTACAAATTCCCCCCTTGATAATGGCAACTAGTATAATAATCAACACTAACACTAAATACTTGACAAATATTGTTGTAACCATAAAACATAATACAGTACACAACAAATAAGTAGTATCGCATCAGCTGCAGTCGACTGGTTCATAAAGCCTATATAAAAATAGGTGGTACTAAATGTAAATATCTAAAACCTACAACTAGCAGTTATATACTTGGATCAGATATGACATATGGAGTTTTATGGCTGGTCGGGTTTTTTTATTTTAAGTTATTTTTTTTTTTTTTGTAAGCCAACTGTTACAAATTATTTGTATGTTTTTGGTATCCTGCTTGCTATAGAAGTGTATAACTGCTACTGTATTTGTTTGTATTGTTAAAAACCTATAGGAGTCCTTAATCACTTTATTGCCAGTGATCTTCTTGCACTCTTTTGCAGACCCCTTTTTATAGTGAATTGATTAATTAAAGCAGCAATCCTACTTTCCGACTTTTTACATTATTATTTGTATATGTAAAGCATGTGACTGTGTATTTCTACATTCTTACCTGAGCTGGCAATCGTTTGGTGCTCCTGTTTTATAAATCTGTCAAAATCCTTGTGTGCCTAACATAATGGCTGTTTCAGTCAATGTATCTTGGCAGCTACAATGTATCCTTATATTACTACGGTAACATTATATATTGTTATAGTTCGCAGCTCAAACTGCTGGGAATATTGGCAGCAAATTATTACAGGGAAGTAAGGTAGAGATAGAACCCAATTGTAGCACTCAGGTTCACGCTCTGTATGATGAGTGAATGATTTAAAACATAACTTTATTAGTGTACCAATGAATTAAAATAATGGGTATTAAAAACAGACGACCTGAAGGTATCCTGACCTTCAATACTCGAACCGTATAGGTTCAGGGTCTATGATAGCTGTGTGTACCTTGATAATTAGGTTACACACTAAACAACATTCCTTGTAAGGATCTGATGTAAAATGCAATTCTTACAGAGTGGCTCTAGGGTAAGTAAGGGGTGCAATTCACTAGTGGCAGAGTATAATGAACCGAATAGTAATGTGTAATCGTAGTGGATAAACTATGATTGTATGAAATCTGAACAGTTCCAGTAAACAAGTCTCAATAGAATGTTTCTAGGGAAGTTGGATATTGAGACAGGTTGACCTTTGGTAACCCCCTTCTGTGTGCGGTGGTAGGGAGGATATGACCTCTAATAACCTTATGACACTAATGAAAGGGTTATTTGCACAGTGTGCATAGTTACACAGAAAAAACTCATTCTCCCATATATCAGAAACTGTCCAGACCACGTGGTAGTGTAACACAAATATAGAATAGTGTTACTGGTCATACAGTATAAAAACACCCAATAGTGATAGCTGCCTAAATAATGCTCTCAGCTCACTCCTACTGTGATTAGGATAGTATGATGTGTATTACATTGTGTCACTTTGCCTATGTAAACCTGAGGGTTAACGTTGATAGATACCCAGATGTAAGGTCTGTATATACTGGGTCATGTACTCACACACCTTATGATAGTACTGCTCAGGGGAATCGTGACACACTGGTATTCACATGTAGGTAGGCTGAGTGAAAACGCGCAGGGGTCTGATTCCCTCCGCATCTATAGTCTCTAACCGCGAGTTGATGTGGCTCCCTGCCTGCACGATCAATACAGGCTTTCAGAGTGCCCCGATGGACACTGAGCCTCGTTACAATTTGTTACAGGCAACTGTTGCTCTTATGTGGCTAAAGTATCTAGTTTAGTTCCCCACTTACTGCTGTTACTCAGGGATCTCCTGACAGCAGCGTAAAGGGGACACTTCACTACCAACACACAGTCTGTTTCACTCAGCCTACATAGATTTCATACAATCATAGTTTATCCACTACGATTACACATTACCATTCGGTTCATTATACTCTGCCACTAGTGAATTGCACCCCTTACTTACCCTAGAGACACCCTGTAAGAATTGCATTTTACATCAGATCCTTACAAGGAATGTTGTTTAGTGTGTAACCTAAATATCAAGGTACACACAGCTATCATAGACCCTGAACCTATACGGTTCGAGTATTGAAGGTCAGGATACCTTCAGGTCGTCTGTTTTTAATACCCATTATTTTAATTCATTGGTACACTAATAAAGTTGTGTTTTAAATCATTCACTCATCATACAGAGCGTGAACCTGAGTGCTACAATTGGGTTCTATCTCTACCTTACTTCCCTCCATTTATATACCCAAAGCACCGTTCACTTATCACTTGTTGAGGCAGCAGCAGGGGCTTCCCTATCAGTCTACTTAACAAACAGGAAAGTGTTGCAAAAAATATCTTGCACTGCTTGGGAGATGGGATAAAACCTGCTATAGAAATCAAAGGATGCTTTAAAACTCATTAAAAATGGCATCAAGAGTTGAATAAAAACAAAGAACAAAAACCAAAAAAAAAAAACAGTCACTATTATCTAATACTACAGAACTGATTTTTTTTTCATTTAAAAAATAAACACACAAGATTTCACATGTTTTTTGTTACATTACGTCGCAAAGCAAATTGTGGTTATTGTGAACTACAAAGAAGCCCAAGCAACTTATTCCAGCGGGTATTTTACAAATTGCACAACGATGTTTGACGACCCAGCCTTATGGGCAATGCTTTCAAACTGTGATGCTACCAAGTTTCTCTAAAATGTATTGTTTTGGATCAACCTAAAGAAATTCCTGGTCTCGTGATACATACCTGTTAAGTGTCCTAATCTGCTGCATTATATCTCTGTGCTGCATTATATCTCTGTGCTGCATTATATCTCTGTGCTGCATTATATCTCTGTGCTGCATTATATCTCTGTGCTGCATTATATCTCCGTGCTGCATTATATCTCCGTGCTGCATTATATCTCCGTGCTGCATTATATCTCTGTGCTGCATTATATCTCTGTGCTGCATTATATCTCTGTGCTGCATTATATCTCTGTGCTGCATTATATCTCCGTGCTGCATTATATCTCTGTGCTGCATTATATCTCTGTGCTGCATTATATCTCTGTGCTGCATTATATCTCTGTGCTGCATTATATCTCCGTGCTGCATTATATCTCCGTGCTGCATTATATCTCCGTGCTGCATTATATCTCCGTGCTGCATTATATCTCCGTGCTGCATGATATCTCCGTGCTGCATGATATCTCCGTGCTGCATGATATCTCCGTGCTGCATGATATCTCCGTGCTGCATGATATCTCCGTGCAGCATGATATCTCCGTGCTGCATGATATCTCCGTGCTGCATGATATCTCCGTGCTGCATTATATTAAAGGTAATAGCATTCGGTTTATAATAGGAAAAGGCAATACCCATCCCACAAATCGTGGCTATTGCTATCTTCGCTGCCGTAAACTATTCTGTACTACTGGACAC
Source organism: Ascaphus truei (assembly GCF_040206685.1). Classification (NCBI taxonomy): domain Eukaryota; kingdom Metazoa; phylum Chordata; class Amphibia; order Anura; family Ascaphidae; genus Ascaphus; species Ascaphus truei. The sequence continues at coordinate 338,626,984 of NC_134484.1, forward strand.
AGGATACAATTCCGCCTATAAAACGTTGGCATGGAAATGTTTTATTTGTTATGAAAATGGAATGGCTAAACTTGACACGAGAGGCAAAGCGATGTCTCTATTTGTTCCAACCTGGGAACCATGTATCTCGCAGACTGACGCTGAAACGCAAAATGTAATCTACAAGTGTTTTGAACACACGTCTTGTACGGCTGCACAACGAACGTATGATAAAGCCAAACCCAAACAGTATTTTCAAAGCGGTTATAAACGGTACGAGGGAGGTTAATGAGGGATCCACGCACTGATGATCTTTCTATATTTATACATGGCGTTTGCTAATAGATACTACATCTAAACACGGCAGGGACGATTTGGGACAGGGAAATGTAAGGCCATGAATCAGTCTTTGTTTAGGAGACATTCTTTTATTATGTGATTAATGTGGTATTCAACAGCTAGAATAATGGGGTTAGGTACACACATACACTTGAAAGTATCTACCCGTACAAATACCATCCATACGAGGAGCACCGGTACATAAGTTAGGCTGCGGCCCCCGTCCTCCCTGCTGCATGCGCACATGGCGACACATGAAGAGACTACAGTCGCGATCGGCGCTCTGTAAGGGGGCGTGGCCATGACGAGGCATATCTGCCCTGCCATTTGCTGCGTGTCGACCCCCTGACCGCGGCACTTGAAGACAAAATTCTTGTGTTCCCTGCCAGCGTACGCGTCACAGCGCTTTCCGCGCGCGCACACACAGCCACTGGGACCTGCCCCATAGAGGGCTGTGCTGTGGTGTGTGGCGCGCGCGCCGCCGTGACCACCGCGAACTCAACCTAATGGGACTAAAGCTTTTGATATGTTCCCTATTTTTCTTATCTGTTAATTTTTGTTTGGGTCCTTTTTTTTCTCTCTCTCTGTCTCTCTCTTCCTGTTCATTTCAAGTCTCAAGTCCCCCAATGGTTCAAGGGACACCTAGACTCAACATGAATAATAGTGATGCCACAAGGTATTAATGGTTTCTTACTGAAGTACTTGGCAATATCAGGATATCTCTTAACAGCTTCCTCTATAAGTCGGTATGTATTGGGTGAAAGGGAAGTGAGATATATAGATATAGACAGTGTTCGACAAACCTATACATTTGCTCGCCCCGGGCGAGTGGATTTAACCCCCGGGCGAGTAAATATTGGCCCAAGAAGCACACGTTTGGTACTAGGTGGCGAGTAGATTTTTTGGTGATTTGTCAACCACTGGATATAGATATATATATAAATGAATGAATGAGAGAGATATATAGATATATATAGACAGTGTTCGACAATCCTATACATTTACACGCCCGGGGCGGGTGGATTTAATCCCCGGGCGAGTAAATAATGGCCCAAGCAGAACACGTGCTTGTTTTTTTTAAATTCCCCCGCTCGCGCTAAAATTTTCCCTGCCTGACTGCTGATTGGCGCGCGCTCCCAGGCTTTGTGGGCGCGCGGCCAGGCTCTATATGAGCCCGCCCCCAACGAACGGCCATTTTTTCTGTCCGGAGATCTGTTGGAGAGTACGAGAGTAAGTACTCTTCAATCCTCCATCCTGCGGCCCCTCTGCTCCTTCCCTGCCTCCTGCAGTTCCCCCTTACTCCCCCCCCCCCCGATACCCACGCGTGACTGGATATGGTAGCGTGGGTGTTCCCCCTTCTCTCCCCTGGCCCCGCTTACCCCGGCTTCGCGCGCGGGGCGGAGGTGTCCCCCCTCCCCCCCCCCCCCCGGCTTCCCGCGCCGCTTCCCCCGATCCCCGGGTGATGGTAGTGGGGGTGTTCCCCGCTTACACCGGCTTCCCGCGCCGCTTCCCCCGATCCCCGCTTGGGGCTGGAGATGGTAGCGGGGGTGTTCCACCCTTACCTACTTGGTCTCCGCTTCCCTCTCTTCCTGTATGAAGTAAGGTAAGCCCCACAGGGAGTCATTTCCCGAGCACTCCCTCATTGTCGTGCCTTTTGAACTGGCCGCGAGGGGGGGAATCGGGATACAAGGAGGAGAGGGACTCCGGGGCGGGGGGTGCCTCCCCGGCCTCCGTACACGGGCCGGTGCTTGGCCGCCCACTCCCGTCCTCCATCTGGGCCGGAGGGCAGGTGGATCGAGGTGCGGGGGGGGGGGGGAAGGAGGAGAGGCGCCGGGAAGTGGTCACCCCCCCGCTCACCCTGCACTGCGCGGGTAGTAGCCACCAAGTGCAGCATGACGGGAGGAGCAGGAGGCGGGCGCGTGGGTCTCGCCGCATCGGGAGGCGGGCGCGCTTCCCCCCAATCCCCGCGCGGGCTGGAGATGCTAGCGGGGGTATTCCCCCCCTCACCTCCTTGGTCTCCGCTTCCCCACGGTCTCGTGGCTGTCCGCGCAGGGCGGGAGATGATCGCGGGGGGCGAGCGGGGTGGTGGTGGTGCTCGGTCGCGCGGCCTTTCCTCTTCTTCCCCCTGTCGTGTGTGTGTGTGTGTGTGTGTGCGCGCGCATGGGAGAGTGTGTGTGCATGCATGGGAGAGTGTGTGTGTGCATGCATGGGAGAGTGTGTGGGAGTGTGTGTGGGTAGGATACCAGAAGTGTCACATCACCCCGTCACTCCCCCCCAGTCAGTCACTCCCCCCCAGCCAGTCACTCCCCCCCAGTCAGTCACCCCCCCTGTCAGTCAGTCACCCTCCCCCCCCCCCAATCCGTCACCCTGCCCCAGTCAGTCACTCCCGCCCCAGTCAGTCACCCAGCCTCTCTCTCTCTGTGTATCTCCCACCCTCTGTGTGTCACCCTCTGTCTCCCCCCTCTGTCTCTCCACTCTCTCTCCCCCCACACTCTCTCTCTCCCCCCACACTCTCTCTCCCCCCCACACTCTCTCTCCCCCCCACACGCGCTCTCTCCCCCCCACACGCGCTCTCTCCCCCCCAAACGCGCTCTCTCCCCCCCACACACTCTCTCCCCCCCACACTCTCTCTCCCCCCACACTCTCTCTCCCCCCACACTCTCTCTCCCCCCACACTCTCTCTCCCCCCACACTCTCTCTCCCCCCACACTCTCTCTCCCCCACACTCTCTCTCTCCCCCACACTCTCTCTCTCCCCCACACTCTCTCTCCCCCACACTCTCTCTCTCCCCCACACTCTCTCTCTCCCCCACACTCTCTCTCTCCCCCACACTCTCTCTCTCCCCCACACTCTCTCTCTCCCCCACACTCTCTTTCTCTCCCCCACACTCTCTCTCTCCCCCACACTCTCTTTCTCTCCCCCACACTCTCTTTCTCTCCCCCACACTCTCTTTCTCTCCCCCACACTCTCTTTCTCTCCCCCACACTCTCTCTCCCCTCCCCCACACTCTCTCTCTCCCCCCCCCCCCCCCACACTCTCTCTCTCTCCCCCCCACACACTCTCTCCCCCCCCCCACACTCTCTCTTTCTCCCCCCCCCACACTCTCTTTCTCCCCCCCCTCTCTCTCTCTTTCTCCCCCCCCCACACTCTCTCTCTCTCTCCCCCACACTCTCTCTCCCCCACACTCTCTCTCCCCCACACTCTCTCTCTCCCACCCACACTCTCTCTCTTTCCCCCCCACACACTCTCTCTCTTTCTCCCCCCCCACACTCTCTCTCTTTCCCCCCCCCCCCCCACACTCTCTTTCTCCCCCCCCCCCCCACACTCTCTTTCTCCCCCCCCCTCCCCCCACACACTCTCTCTCTCTCTCCCCCACACTCTCTCTGTCACCCACACTCTCTCACACTCTGGATCTCTTATTTACCCTATATATCTTAACTGCCCTATACTACACCGAAATAACCTATACTGCTTTCTTCCAGATCTGACTCAAGCTTTACACGGAAGACATTGGAACCCCCCCTAACCCAGAAGACAGGTAGAAAACACCTCCTCTCCAATGTATAACATTGCGGGAATGAGGTACCTGGACATTGAGGGACTGCGGATCAGGTAAGATCCCAGGCGGGATTTCTGCTTTAGGTATTGTGAAGCGTGGACGTCCAGACACTGGTTAAGGGGTTCAGGAAACTAGTCATTCACACCTGGCTTTTATTTCTAGATCCAACATTTACACACACGTAACAAGGGCTAATTGTAGTATAATGTAATACAATAAATACATTTATGTCAAAAACGAATGTTCTGACTAGGAATTTATTAAATGTATTTTATTTATATATTTTATTTTAAAGTGGGACTAGGGGCGGAGTTGGGGGCGGGACTAGGGGCAGAGTTGGGGGCGGGGCTAGGTGGCGAGTAGATTTTTTGGTTGGGCGACTAGATTTTTGGGTGTTTTGTCAAACACTGTATATAGAGAGATAGATATAGATATATAGAGATATATCTATCTATATATATATAGATAGATATATATCTAGATATAGATATAGATCTATATCTATATCTATATATATATATATATATATATATATACAGTGTTCGACAAACCTATACATTTGCTCGCCCCGGGCGAGTGGATTTAACCCCCGGGCGAGTAAATATTGGCCCAAGCAGCACACGTTTGGTACTAGGTGGCGAGTAGATTTTTTTGGTGATTTGTCAACCACTGCATATACCTATCTTAGCCACCCAATTGGATGTATATCACAGCTGGTTAGACATACTCACAGTTAGTAGGTTACTATAAAGGCGCTACTTTGATTTTTTTGTTATATAAATATATGGGGGATGGACGTCTCAATATTCTAAAATGTACTTTTCTGTAATAAGTTATTTCATTGTGTATCTTGAACACAGTAGTCTGTTCAGCAAAGTCCCTGCTACAGAACTGGTGGAAATATAACACAAAATCAGCACCAGACTTGCAAAGAACCATTCCCATTGAATGCATTAGTTGTTGTTTGCTTAATGGATCTTTAGACATTTTGGCAGTACTGTTTTTGCAGCCTACAAACATTTGAAAAATAAACACCCCCTGTGTTTGTCGGACTAAACAACCGCATCTTACAAGATGTGGCCCCTACGTTAATGCACAAGCTTGACGTAAGTGTGAAGGTCAAACAGCAACTCGCTGCCGCATGACCATTTGTAGGACTTTGGCATTATTATGTTCTTGTATGAAGTGCACAACTTTGTATTGTATGTCTTTATTTATATAGCGCCATTAATGTACATAGCTCTTCACAGTAGTAACATACTATATATGGGGGGTTTTTTCTCTCGTAGGAGTCCGTATTTTCAAGTGTGGCCAAAAACATTGTTGAGTCGTGTATGAATGGTTACAATGGGACCGTCTTTGCATAGTAAGTTAACACCATCATGTTAAACTACAAAGTGTTGTATAAATGTACCAGCCATGTAACACTAGTCTGACGTGGATGAAAAAGAAGATAAGCGCAAACAGCTCTCATATAGTATTATAAATAGCATTAGTGGCAAAAAGTGGTCATATATGCACATTCAACAAAGTGATTAAAACGAGCATCGGTGGTATAAAAATCGTTCAGATCTCTCCAAGACCGAACGGACCCTCGCACGTCGCCCGTCTGCCTGAACGGCGTGTAGCAGCATCCTCGCTCAGAATTAGGACTAAGCGCTTGCCTAATCAACCCAGCGTCTTGCATCAATCTTTGGGACTTTACTCCTACACACTTTCGCTTATCACCGTATCCTGGCCGGGTGCCGGTGCGAGTGTCCGTCCGTTCTTGGAGAGATCATCTGAATGTTTTTATACCGCCAATGCTTTATTTCATCCCGTTGTATGTGCATATATTACCACAATAACAATTTATAATACTACACTGAGAGTTTTTTGCGCTTTTCTTTTTCATCCAGTTTAGATTTGTGATGCGGAGCCATCACTTCTTATCAGCAGCAGACTCAACCGACAAGAAAACATTTTCCAACACTTTTCTCATCACTTGTCAATCACTTTTTAGACTTTAACTTTGTCAGTTGCACTGACATGTATTTTTTTTCCACTTGCACTATTTTATCAAGTGCCTTATTCCCTCCCTTTTATAATGATTCTTCTTTACTTACCATTCACTTTACATCTAGAGCGCAGCACATTTTCCTTACTAGTCTGACGTGCCAGTCAACATCTGTAGTCAGAAATACTATTTTCAAGACTGTGCCGTATAACCCCAAAAACAAGTAATGCTGTATTTAATTATTCATAAAGCAGATCCAGCACTTTTATATCATACAGGGCTTATTAGAATTGGATGTTTTATCTTCTTTCTTTTTTTTCTCTCTCCTCAGTGGCCAGACTGGCTCAGGAAAGACCTTCACTATGTTGGGTAAGTGAGTAAAACATAAGTACTCCGTTTGCAAGGGGAGGTATTGCTGCCCCATATTTCCATTCTTCTAGCTTCGTCTGTTTGCATTAATCTGTCGGTGTTTTATAGACCTGACCAAGATTCCAGTCTTTACATGGTTATTGTTGAGCCTAATGTAGACTAATTATTCTGCATTTCTGCTTTCGCTATTACACTGAACAATTGGGGAGAAGTTCATAGTACCTATGGAAGAAAAAAGGCTTGTGCCTGGCATGAAGCCTGGAATCCACCTGGGCTGGGCTGGGCTGCTATAGCAATGTTAGAAACTTAGAATTTGGCAGCAGGAAAGAACTTGGTCCACAGTCTCTGCCCATTTTATTATCTGCTGTAAAACCTCAGACCCTATTTGAGCCTTGGCTTTTGTATTTGGGATAGCCTTATGTCTATCCCCAGCATGGTTCAATTCCCTTATTGTATTATCAACTACCACATCTGTGGATAGGCTATGCCACAAATCTACCTCCTTTTCCTTAAAGAAGTACTTACCCATATTTCCCCTTAACTTACCACACTCCAGCTTCAGAGAATGACTTCTTGTTCTAGCACGCCTCTTTCTTTGGAATACGCCTCCCTCCTATACTTTGTTAAATCCCTTTGATATATTTTGACAATAGCAGAAAAAATACACATACCGGTAACAAACAAACAGATAATAGACAAAACAATTATTCCTTGGCGCACTGTCAGATATTAAACCTGGCAAAGTGGATGAAGTCCCATAGCCTTGATGATGGAGATATTATGTCCACAGTCCAAAGCACTAGATTCCTTTGGATTAGAGCCAGATCTGGAAACATAAAGACAGAACAACCATTGCGCAGTACCCTCTGGTCAGTCCTGCTCTCCCCCACCGTTGCCAGCTACTTACTTAAAAGTGGATAAAATGGGCCTCAAAAGGTATCTTTACTTGCTTCACGGCAGGCTCCAATTAAGCGTTGTGGCAGGCGACGAAAACCTCTCTCCAGATTCACGTCCGCAACACCACAGACCGTATGAGAAGGAAAGATAAGGCACCAATAGTGTGATACCAAACATTTATTACTAAAAACAACAGGGTAAACAACAGTGCACTCACATGCCGTTAGTCCCTACATGTGAGTGCACTGTTGTTTACCCTGTTGTTTTTAGTAATAAATGTTTGGTATCACACTATTGGTGCCTTATCTTTCCTTCACATACGGTCTGTGGTGTTGCGGACGTGAATCTGGAGAGAGGTTTTCGTCGCCTGCCACAACGCTTAATTGGAGCCTGCCGTGAAGCAAGTAAAGATACCTTTTGAGGCCCATTTTATCCACTTTTAAGTAAGTAGCTGGCAACGGTGGGGGAGAGCAGGACTGACCAGAGGGTACTGCGCAATGGTTGTTCTGTCTTTGTTTCCAGATCTGGCTCTAATCCAAAGGAATCTAGTGCTTTGGACTGTGGACATAATATCTCCATCATCAAGGCTATGGGACTTCATCCACTTTGCCAGGTTTAATATCTGACAGTGCGCCAAGGAATAATTGTTTTGTCTATTATCTGTTTGTTTGTTATGTGTATTTTTTCTGCTATTGTCATACATGCCTTGTGGATAGATTTGTTTATTCATTCCTGAGGCAGCCATCCCCCAGTCTGCCAAGCTAGCCTGTGGGGAATCACATATTGGGTTTTCCCTAAAAGGGGATTCTCTCTTATATATTTTTTAGAGTACTTATTCATTTTTAAAGTAGTGTATAAGTTAGGTTAATAGGTTGAGCGCTTAGTATATGTTTAGTTTAATTTTTATTTCACTATATATTTTGACAGTTTCGATCACATCATCCCCCCCCCCCTCCCACCCTCTCTCGTCTATCTTCTAAGATGTACACATTAAGGTCCTGTAGTCTATCCTGGTGCGTTGTATGCTGTAGATCAGCGGTGCGCAAACTGGGGGGCACGAGACTGAGTGCGGGGGGGGGGCGCATGGTTTACAAAGGGCCCGCTTGCTTCCCGAATGCACTTAAATTAAGTGCCGGGGGAGCTGCAGGTCCTCTGTAAACCTGACTTACCTTGGCTCCGGCGGCTTCTCACGTATCGCCATGGCAAAGTGGCGTCATTTGGTCATGTGACGTCACGTTGCTATGGCAACATGACTTCGTGGCGCCGGTATTGGGGGGGGGGGGGCGGAGGTGAGGGGACCGCCGGTAGGGGGGCTCAGGGAAAAAGGTTTGCGCCCCCCTGCTGTAGACCATTGCCAATTAACTTCCTTTCTTAGATATGGCCTCCAGAATGGAATACGGTACTCTAGGTGAGGTCTCACCAATGATCTACAAAGTGACATCACCTCTTTCTGCTGTAATACCTCTCCCTCTACAACATAACATTCTGCTAGCTTTCTGGCTAGTCTGAAATACTGACTCCTAGAACCCTTTCCTCTATAATAGCTGATATTCTAGTCCAATGAATCCCGTATTCTGCCATTGGCTTTTTATTTTATATATATATATATGCCACACAAAAAAATCTACTCGCCACCTAGTACTAAACGTGTGCTGCTTGGGCCAATAGGAGCTCGCCACGATGTTAAATCCACTCGCCCGGGGCGAGCAAATGTATAGGTTTGTCGAACACTGTATATATACATACATATACACCCCCCCCCCCCCAAGTGTGTTATTTTGTACTTTATGGCATTTAATTGTAGTTGCTACACTCTTGACATTCCTTCATTCTACCTAAATTGTTCATTTTGTTTACCCCACTTGGAGTGTCAATCCTGTTTTTCACATCTTTGTTATATATGCAAAATACATACTTTCCCCTGCAAACCATTTGTAATATCACTAATAATGGTATTAAAGAGCACCATCCCAGTACAGATGCCCGAGGGTACTCCACTAGCCTCCACCTTCCCATCCCCTGAATTTACTCCCTTTACCACAACTGTCGCTTATCCTTCAACCAATGTCTTATCCATTCTACCACCTTAGAGTCCAATCCCAAGCATTGCAACTTGTTTATCAGTCTTCTATATGGGAAAGTGTCAAATGGCTTACTAAAATCTAGGTAAGTTACTTCTGCTGCTCCACCCTGATCCATGATCTTGGTCACCCAAACAAAAAAAATACATTTGATTTTGTTTGACATGATCTCCCCCCAGTAAACCCATGCTGCCTGCTACCTTGTAGGTCGTTGTACTTAAGATAGAATTCTTGACTATCTTTACGCAATGTTTCCATTAATATCCCCACTAGTGTCAGACTCGCTGGCCTGTAGTTACCTGCCTCTTGTCTATTTCTACTATTTTGTTAAGTGAGACTACGCTTGCTGTTCTCCAGTCTGAAACTACACCTGTTAATAGTGACTAGTTAAATAGATCGATTATTGGTTTTGCCAGAACACCCCAAAGTTCTTTCAATATCCTTGGATGTATCCCATCTGGCCCAATTGACTTGTCCACTTTCCATTTTGAAATTACTTTCTCCTCTGTAAATGGACTTGTGACCAACTCCTTTCCATTTATATTTCTGTTGAGATTGTAACCCCTCTACTTTTAGCTCTCAGATATGACTTGCTGAGGCGTGGCCTGCATTCCTGTTAACCACTTACTGGGCCACACGTGGCCTACGGTTAGGCGGCAAGAAGAATACGGACACAGTATATGGGTGATACAATTATTATTGGCTGCTCTCATGTCAATTACAGTCACATGTCTAGCCTTGGATAGGAACCGGCCAGGGGGCAGTGTCAGTGTGTGGAGCTCATCACAGGGGGGGGTTACAAGGGCAAGATATTTTCAGAAGACTGACTAGCAATATACAGTTGTTGAAGCATGCCACCCCTCACTTTATTTTATTTTTCGACTGTGGACATTTAAAAACATTGTCTTTCAATGCTGTATAAGAAAATAATTTCACTTGCATGAAACACACAAACTACTGCTGATGCACGATCTAATTGTGCAAATATTTTATTGGGTTCAAAACACAACCGGTTTAAAGTATGGGCATCCAGTACAGCAGAGTTGTCCAGAAACGTAATCTACTTGGTTGTATCTACTATAGTGAAAAGTATTACACTCAAAATACATACAGGTCAGCTCCTCCAAGACCTTCTACCATGGTGCATTTTTTAACTATTTATATGACTGCCGATTTTATTTTGTCACTACAGCAGATAATTTGGGAGTCCATATCCATTCAAGAATGTGTTTTTGTTTTTTCTCGCATCATCTTCCCTCTAAACCCATATATCAGGCTTTTCAGGGTTTCCTTGGTATTGTTCAGAGTCTTTGGAGGGTGTTTACGAAGTGGCAATAGCCGTTGAATGTCTTAATTTTTAATTTTATTTTTAACTTCTATGAATCAGAGTGAGTCCAAGGAGCTCAACTGTGATGAACCCACCAGTTGCCGGTGTGTTCCTCGTTTCTGCCCAAAAACTTCAAATTCGGCTGCCGGGGTCACCAATAGAAAGTTGCCACTTTATCCACGGATGACGTCATTGCTTTCTATTGGTCGCAGGAGCCATGGCTGACATTGATGGCCATATTGCTCTGAGTGTTCTTTGCTCCCTGGAGCCAGGAGCGTTGCAGTTGAGCTTTGTGGGACCCCTCCACCATAAAAATAAACACTTCCTGCTTTAAGTAAATGCCCCTGTAATGAGTTGCGCATAATGTTAAACTTTGTGTTGAAGTTGGATTTGTTGGTACGCTTCTTTTTCAGGGCCCTCCGACTCTGATAACTTTACTCATAACCTCAGAGGAGTTATTCCACGGAGCTTTGAGTATCTGTTCTTCTTAATCAATCGGGAAAAAGAAAAGGTAAGGATTTCTTTAACTCCCCTTGGCATTTTAATTGATGTGTTGATGATTTTTATTTTGATGTGTTCCCGACACATTGAAATAAAGAAAACCTATTTTTGATTCTGTGTTTGTATAAACTTGAAGATTTATTGTATACATTGCACCTGTGACATTTCTGTTAAGATGCCACTACAGTATATATAAAAAAAAGCTTTATTATCTCAGTACATGGAAAATGTCTAGATGAGCATTTTTCTTTACACTTAAATTGCTGTCAAGTAACTACTTTTATTGGGCCTACAATTCTGCAGGCTTCTGTAAAATGCGGTCTAAGGATTCTGTAAAATGCAACAGCACTCTCCACTTCAGCATCGCCAGTGGTTCTTCAGTGTATATGTCAGTTACTTGTTTATCAATACACCGCTCCAGACAATTTCTTTAAATATGTTGTCGTTATTAGTACTTAAAATGTTAAAGAAAATACATCAGTTGCCCTAAACGTTTTGTTTACTTTCTTCTTGATGACACACCTAGCTGATTTTATTAAATACACTATGCAACCTTATCTCTATATATCATTATTATTATTATTATTTTAAATACCTGATGCTTCTTAATGGGGGAAAAAAAGTCATTTGTTCTGACAGGGTTTTGTGCTTGCTTCCCTTTTTACAATAAGAAATATATATATTTTTTTTAATTCTTTATTTTTTTTTTTTTTTGTCATTAATTTGTTCTTGAATTATTTGTTTTTTTTATGTAGTTCTGTATATATTTTCTTGCGTAGGATCCTGAAACTAGTTTAGCAAACACAATAACAAATGCTAAGTAACTATAACTAATTTTGTGGTCATTATTTTAGAGCTAAATGGCATCTTCACCATGAGTTGCGCAGCATCATTTGTTTTGTCTGCTGCCGAGGGTAGTGCTGGCAGAAACCTTTTGTGCATTTATAGTTTTCATCATGTTTCATGTTTGTGCGTTCTTTATGCTTAACTACTCTCCAAAGGGCCAAGACATCGTGGTTAACAGTGCCTAAAATAGATTAAAGCAGCATTTATTTATTTAATATCCACGCCATTTAGTCATAAGAGTGGCTGCTCCCTATCCAGGCTTTGGAGACAATTTGGGGGTGGCCATTAATGCCAACTGCTAGTGCCTGAACTAATACGTGCCCAGTGCTTGGAATGCATACGTGTTCCATGGAGCTTCAGCACTGGTAATTCACTAGCAGGCCAGTCTTCTTTACATGGTCATTTTAACCTCCATGAACCACCAAGCAGCACAGATGACTTTTGTGACCAGATAATTATTAAGAAAACAGATTATGTAAGTTATAAAGCAATAACGACAAACAAGGAAATCTGCACATATGTTTTATAGCTGTAATGTACAATGGACATGATTATTGTACACATTATATATTGGTTTATTGACTTTGTTTTGCAGGCTGGTGATGGGAAAAGTTTTCTGTGCAAGTGTTCCTTTATTGAAATCTACAACGAGCAGATCTTTGACTTGTTGGACTCTGCCTCAGCCGGACTCTTCCTTAGAGAACATATCAAGAAGGGAGTGTTTGTTGTAGGAGCTGTGGAGCAGGTGGTCACCTCTGCTGCTGAAGCATATCAGGTACTCCTGTGTGAAGAAATTTAAAATGGATAAAATATCGTGTGTGTGTGTGTATGTGTATGTACACGTTAAGTTAGGTCACAGTTCATAAAGTTGGAAGGCTGCTACTGTCAGCATATGGGGGTAGGTAAAGGACCAGAGAGCAGGATGCCGAGGCACGCAAAGGCTGGGAGAGATGCAGAGAGCATCAGCACTGTGCTCGCCCCTGCCCTCTGGGAGGGAGTAGGGAAGGAGTGAGAACTTGAAGAGGTTTGTGTCTGTGAGGGAGCAGTGAGAAGTGATGTCTGTTCTTTTTGGGGGGGTGGGGGGAGTGTGTGTGTGTGTGTGTGTGTGTGTGTGTGTGTGTGTGTGTGTGTGTGTGTGTGTGTGTGTGTGTGTGTGTCAGAGTGGGGTCATACTAACATGCACCTTTTGAATAACAAAAGTATGTATAAGGCCGTGTCCAGGCTGAACGCGCAGGGGGTGTTTGGGGGGCGTGGCCGTGACATGGAGCTGGGCGAACCGCTCACGTGACCCAGCCATTGCGCGGCAAATACAAAATAATTTGTCTCAAGCTACTCTCCATAGAACGCTGACGGGCATGTGAGCGTGCGCACACGTACTATAGATGATCACATTGACATAACGTGATTCATCGCGCAGCGATCTAGTGTGCGCGTGCTGTCAGCCTGGACGCGGCCTAAGAAAGTATATTGTTTAAATTCATTATCGTAACCCATCTAAAAAAAGAAAATGCCCAGACTCCCTCTCTGGAAAGTGTTTGACAATGCTTCTTATATGAACTTTATTGGCAAATTCCCCTGAAGTAGAGACCTACAATGCCTCGCCAGTCTCTCACATATGAAACTAAAAACAAAACACTATCAATACATTTATGTTATCTCCTGAAAAGGAGAGGAAAATGTTGTAGTGGTGACAATCGGCATGTCATTTTCTTCTGACTCTCCAAGTCCCGCATGCCTTGAATCAGTGGGAACCGTGTGTGTCAGATACACAGAGCCCAAAAACAATCTAGTTCTAGCAGGCTCGTAAGTTTTTAAGATTTTTGTCTGTCTGTCCTGCAGAGCAGAACTGCGTTATTTTAAACTTTCTTTTGTAAAAGCACAAATCATCGGGAACAGACAACCTAATATGTGCACTTTTGACACCTGTGATATCCATTTGGTTTTGTATAAAGACATTTGAACACTATGCTAAATCTAGTTCATAATTAGAGCCGAAGCGACAAAAGAGAATATCCGAGTCATTATTTCTGTGATGTGTTGATTCACAGTTCCCACACTTTGTTAAAAAGACATTAAAACGCTGTTTAAGGAAAGAAGTCCATTTTTTCCATCAGCAGAACTTCGTAAATTTTCTGCAGCCCCATATTTTTGGAGCGGGTCGAATGACTTTCAGTTTGCTGGGATTCAGCATCTAGCGGATGATCTTCCATGGGCTTAGAGAACACCATTATAAGTGGGTCTAGCGGGGACGGTGATCTCAACAATTTCTTCAATCCCCACTTGTCTCATTACCCAATATATTTTTTTAACCTTGGGGCAGTACGACCATATGTGTGCTAGATCTCCTTCGTGGCCACATCTCCTCCAGCACTGGTCTGTGGTTCCCAGATAAATTTGACTTAATCTTTTGAGAGTTAAATACCGGCATACCCCGCATTAACATACGCAACGGGACCGGAGCATGTATGTAAAGCGAAAATGTACTTAAAGTGAAGCACTACCTTTTTTCCACTTATCGATGCATGTACTGTACTGCAATCGTTATATACGTGCATAACTGATGTAAATAACACATTTGTAACAGGCTCTATAGTCTCCCCGCTTGCGCACAGCTTCGGTACAGGTAGGGAGCCAGTATTGCTATTCAGGACGTGCTGACAGGTGTATGCGCGAGCTGCCGTTTGCCTATTGGGCGATATGTACTTACTCGCGAGTGTACTTAAAGTGAGTGTCCTTAAAGCGGGGTATGCCTGTACCAACGAAACATTGTTTTATAAATATTCTCTCTTGTTGTCGTACATATGGAAGGCTCGACCGTACTATTCCATGTATCAACCTGGTCGTCATTTGAAATATCCAGCTTTAAGTCTGGGAGATCCCCAGTCGAGACTGATTCTTAATTTAAAATAGAAGCTGCTTTCGTTCTCTGTACAGCTTATTCCTATATTCCATCATTCACATGTTGCAATATGAGAGCGTTCTATGTTTGGAAAAAAATAAAAGTACAGTACTGTGGATATTGACAATCATCTAGCGTCCAGAGAAAAAGTTACAATTCAATGAGATCTGTTCTAAATACTCTACCCAAGTCAGAAAGGTTCAAATATCTACTAATTGGGTATTTTGGCAAACATATCTGATCCAACACTGAATTTCCAAACAACTATATTTTAAAAACTATGCAGAAATAGGAAATATCAGAAAGGTTCGCTTACTATAATCTATCACCTAAATTCCAGATTTTTTTTTAGTAATTACACTCGACAAGACCTGCTGATTAACACTTATCTTTACCCAGCCATAATAATGAAACTAATTATACAGGCTTGTTATATTGGGATTCTATGTCCACCCAACAGTATGAGTTTGGTGCCAAATGAACTGAATTTTCTTGTTTTGAATATTGTTTCATTATTTGTGTGGGCTTGGCACTGGAAGGATTTGGAAATGGCACCATAGTCTTGGGTGGATGTTCATCTTTACCGAATTTTAGTGTTTTACCAGGTGCTACTTTTTCAGAAAACTGGGTAACGGGTATCCACGCAAAATGAATCATTTAACCCGGCCGGGTACCCGATTACCCGGCCGGCACTTTTCTGCAGGGTTAGGAAGACCGCGGCGACATCTGGGAGCAGTAGCAGAGGTCCTGGGTGGCAGCAGCAACAGAAGTCCATGTTCAGCCGGCGGGAGCAGCAAGAATACAGCACACAGCTGATACCAGTGTGAGCCGGGAAACCATGTGACCAGAGCAAGAGCGTTCCTATTGGACAGCCGGCTCCTCCCCTGCTCTGGTCACATGGTTCCCCGGCTCACACTGGTATCAGCTGTGTGCTGTATTCCTGCTGCTCCCGCCGGCTGAACACGGACTTCTGTTGCTGCCACCAGGACCTCTGCTGCTGCTCCGTGATGTCTCTGCGGTCTTCCTCACCTTCCGTCGCCGGCTGCAGGTAAGTGATGAAGTATTTTCAGCTACTCTGACATTACCCGGGCCCAGCGCCCTGCTGCCAGGTCCGGGTAGCTGATAAAGCACCGCGTAATTTTCGGGTACCTGGTACATCACTACCGAATTTGTATGACCCAGGCAAGATGTATGATTTTTTTTGTTCATTCCAAGTTTGGAGGCCTTTTTTTGGTTTGAGTAAATAAAGCGGGGCAGTTGCATTTATATAAAGAGCCGTAATCTTTAGTGATAAATGTTCCCAGATATTTTAGGTGGGGCTATCTCTCAATCTGTAATTAAAATTCAATTGCAGCAGTTTTACTACATGTGGGGGCAGGGTTAGATTTAAAGCTTTGGATTTGTCATTGTTTATAGATCTCTTTTTAATTAGAAAAAAAGAAAACTAATTATTAATTGAGGAACCTTTTATATTACTATGCTAAATTAAAGCTCTCAATGCATTGTCTGCCATCCTCAGCCTGGAAAGGCCAGGTTAGGGTGGACATTGCTAGTAAATGACATGGTTTCTCTTCTGACAGGTGCTTTCCGTGGGTTGGAGAAACAGACGCGTGGCCTCCACCTCGATGAACAGAGAGTCGTCCAGGTCGCACGCGGTCTTTACAGTCACAATTGAGTCCATGGAAAAGATCCAGGAGATAGTCAACATCAGGTCCTCACAGCTCAACCTGGTGGATTTGGCAGGGTCTGAAAGGCAAAAGGACAGCCACACCGAGGGAGTCCGATTGAAGGTCAAACAAATAACCAATTTAAATTGAGTAATGATTGTTAGAGGTTTACCTTTCTGTTAATCCCTAGCAATGGTTCAAATAAAGCTCATAGGGGCTTGCTATTATCCAAATTTTGGACCATAGACACAGACGTACAAAGATTAAAACCATTTTGTGTTGCATTCTGCAACGTATTCTTTACCTGAATTCCTTTAGTATGCTCCTGAGAGGATGCGTATTCCTGCCCAGCCCGTGCATGTTTAACTATTAATACAATGTCATTCTTGTAGACCCTGAAGTAGCTCATTTTGGAAATATGGTTAAGAAACACGGCATAGTTATTTATTCATGGCATTATGGCATCAAAATGTAATCCATGCATTCCTAAAAATTGACATCCCTGATTTTCTGCAAAGTGTCAGGAAGCTAATGATGCCACAGTTTATTTGATACACCAGCAACAATGGGGATCCTTAGCCCCTTTTACTTGCGAGCCTTAAATGTCCAGGGTCTTTCAACAATGACGTGGTTAATAGTGACACCTATTTTTTATTTTTTTTGCTCTTGATGCTTTACCCATAGTTTGTGTCATTCTGGTGCTGCAGCGCTGTGGCCCTGCATTCTGGTGCTGCAGCGCTGTGGCCCTGCATTCTGGTGCTGCAGCGCGGTGGCCCTGCATTCTGGTGCTGCAGCGCGGTGGCCCTGCATTCTGGTGCTGCAGCGCTGTGGCCCTGCATTCTGGTGCTGCAGCACGGTGGCCCTGCATTCTGGTGCTGCAGCGCGGTGGCCCTGCATTCTGGTGCTGCAGCGCTGTGGCCCTGCATTCTGGTGCTGCAGCGCTGTGGCCCTGCATTCTGGTGCTGCAGCGCTATGGCCCTGCATTCTGGTGCTGCAGCGCTGTGGCCCTGCATTCTGGTGCTGCAGCGCTGTGGCCCTGCATTCTGGTGCTGCAGCGCTGTGGCCCTGCATTCTGGTGCTGCAGCGCTGTGGCCCTGCATTCTGGTGCTGCAGCGCTGTGGCCCTGCATTCTGGTGCTGCAGCGCTGTGGCCCTGCATTCTGGTGCTGCAGCGCTGTGGCCCTGCATTCTGGTGCTGCAGCGCTGTGGCCCTGCATTCTGGTGCTGCAGCGCTGTGGCCCTGCATTCTGGTGCTGCAGCGCTGTGGCCCTGCATTCTGGTGCTGCAGCGCTGTGGCCCTGCATTCTGGTGCTGCAGCGCTGTGGCCCTGCATTCTGGTGCTGCAGCGCTGTGGCCCTGCATTCTGGTGCTGCAGCGCTGTGGCCCTGCATTCTGGTGCTGCAGCGCTGTGGCCCTGCATTCTGGTGCTGCAGCGCTGTGGCCCTGCATTCTGGCATTGTAGGAAAAACAGTCACACAGCATGCAGCACCATAAAGTACAGGTAATCGGGAAAGAAGATAACCCCCCCACCCACCCCAAATGCTTTAATTTTGTTTGTTTCAGGTAGGAAAGCAACCTTAATGCTGATCTGCTATAAGAATTCAGACTTGTCAATATTATTACATGGGAGTGAATGATTTTTCACTAGCACTCATGAACTTTTGTAAGTGAAGCCGTTACATTGAAGTTAAAAAAACATGTAGGATTGAAAACTGCTCTCTTGTTTTGTAGGAAGCGGGCAGCATAAACCGTTCACTGAGCTGCCTGGGTCAGGTGATCACAGCCTTGGTGGACGTGGGTAACGGCAAACAGAGGCACATTTGTTACCGAGACTCCAAGCTCACATTCTTACTGCGGGTAATCTCCAATGCATGTACTTTCCATTCTTTTACTTAACTTTTTTTTTCATCTGTGTATTTACAATTTGTTTGTAAATTCCTAACAAATAATGTGAAAAAAATGAAGAAACTTTTATGGAGCGTAATTCTACAAAGAGGTGTGTGGGTTTTTTTTGGTTGTTTTTTTCCCCTCCGATTCATCCGATGAATACGAACTGTGTAGACTAACTAGTTTACAATTATCAGAGTAAAAAGTACAGGAATCGGAATCAAAACCATGATTTTTCTATTCAAAGCCATGTACTTATGCACAGTTTGTACACGTATTGTCACGTTGAAGTTATTAAATAATCATACCTAGTACAGAAAGTAGAGTAATAAAACCCGAGGGGGTGATCCTTTTTTTTTTTTTTTTTTTTTTAATTTGCATTGTGTATACCGTCTAAGGATGCGCACAATTTTTTTTTGAGTATCAACACTTTTGATAAATTGTCATCTCTTAACAATAAGTTATTATGTTAGTAGTATAGGTTTCTTATTCTCGCTAGCTTTATTCGACACCTCAAGGGTATATATTTTCACACCTTTTTCTCTATTCACGGCAACCAGTGTCATGTATACATGTGCACTCATAATGCCTATTAAAAGCAAAACGGAGTCGTGCACACCAAAAAAAAAATGTCATTTAATGACTACAAAAATTCAAGGTAGCAGCCAACATATCGATGCCAACATGCACCTTCATCAGGGATCCCTATCTTTTTAATTTTTTTTTTTTTTTTATTCTTGACTCCCTTTTGCTCATGATCTTTACTCGTTGAGAGGACTATTTGTCTTGGCACCCATTCTGTAATTTTTTTTATTACTTTACACCCCTTGCAGGGACTTGGCCTGATTTCCCCCCTATTTAAAACCATCAGTAAATGCGTTCAAGTCATCTATGCTAAAGGAATATACCATTTGTTTAACTGTATTCAACAGGACTCTCTTGGAGGAAATGCAAAAACCTTCATCATTGCAAATGTGCACCCTGGATCAAAGTGCTTTGGGGAAACCCTATCCACTCTGCAGTTTGCCCAACGGGCAAAGTTAATTAAAAACAAGGTAATTCTACATTTCAATGTGCATAATGGAATGTCTGACGTATCTAACAAGTGGAGGTGTAACCCAGAGTTGGAATTGCAGAGTGAGAGAAGTTCCTTGGAGATCTTTAACTGACCACCTTTTTAAGGACATTATAAGTTACAACATAGGCAGAGATACTAAACAAACTATATTGGAGATCTGATCATTAGCACGGCTATTGAAATATTGGATTTAAGACTTTAAATTAGACTGTATATGAGAAATGATTAATGCCATGTATGACTGAGTAGTTTGCAATGCCATACGAACCCCACCGATTTTTGTGCCCAAATGTGACCTTCACGTAATTCCACTTGCCCTTTGTTTTACACACCTAGGCTGTAGTTAATGAAGACACTCAGGGGAATGTGAGTCAACTGCAAGCGGAGGTGAAGAAGCTGAAAGAACAGCTTTCTCAGCTCGTTTCCAGACAGATGCCACAGGATATTTCTGTTGCCAGAGGTGAGAGCAAAAAGGATATTATATTAACAGCTTAACTCCATAACACTCAGCCTGTACATGGCATGATAATGAAGTCTAGCGGTCCCTAAATAAATAATTTGTTGTAGCTGCAAATGTGAATTTATAAATTGACTTTGTTTTTTGTTTTTTTTTTCCCCCACCCCCTTTGACTTAAAAGAAGTTTATTAACGTTTTTCACAGGGTGAGTGTTCAGCTATTCCTAGCACCAATAAACGCGTAATCTCAATTATCAGTACTTTAATAACGTGACAATCATGTTACCCCTTTCACTGCAATAAATTGCTCTGCAGTGCATTGCAGGCCCCTCTGGCAGCAAAAGGGTTAGCTTCCTTTATTACCGCTACATTTACTTATTAGGCCTTTATGTGCTGGGTAATCTGCTTTTGTCTTAACTTCAACTGGAGCACATGGGCTTTCCAGTTTTCTACACTGTGCTGCCCTATAATACACTGATCAAGCACTGTTGATTTCAGAAATGTGTAGCCACTAACAATGGTTAGTGGTGTCTATGTACGTGTTTGTACACTTATGTACATATGTGCGCTTGGGTGGGATATACATGCCCACGCTTACTGTATATAGCTTTGTTTTCTATTTTGGTGCGTTGAAATTCCGCTGCTTTTTCTTCAGACGATGAGCACACAGGAGAATATATGAGCCACTTCCTAGAGGCAATGATGCGCCTGGAGAAATCTGACAGCCAAAAGAAGGTAAGACAGTTGTTGGTCAGAGAGGTTGTATGCTGTCCAATCATTGATTTGAAGTTGAGATCACATAAAAGTACTTATAAATAAGAATTTAGCGCAGCTTTACTGGCTCCAACAGGAGTGAGAAGGGGGTTGCACGTAATGAATGAAATGACAGCACCTCTAACTGCGCATTACAATTTACACATGTATGGGGGTTATTCATTCAATTGCGATAGTGCCGATCTGGTCCCCATCGCACAGAAACTGTGTGTTTTTATAGCAGGCTAATTTACTCTGTAGATTCTGTAATCACACAGATTTCATCCCTTCTATTTCTGTAAGACGTCACATCAATCATAATGTATTATCCTGCAGCGATAATAGAAAAGAGAGGCTTGTTCAGAAATCTCCTCGCCAGGACTCTTCTGTTTTATTTGAATAAATGAAAAAGAAGAAATGCTGCTTTTAATTGTGGGTGACTGATCTTTAAAGCTGTAAGTGTATCTGGAAGCCAAGAGAGCTCTGTCTTTGTCTTAATCTGTTATTTCTCGATCAAAGGCCAAATTATCTGTAGACATTAACCCTCCACGGCCCCTTTCGGCATTCGCCATCACGTAATCGTCTTCTTCCTGATTTTGGCAGAACGCCAAAAACGAGCCGGTAGATTATGATGTCTGCTAGGTCATGGAGCCCTGGGAGTGCCAGACCCCATGACATTGTAGCTACATCCCGGGGCACCCACAGGTGAAGTTGCCCTGGTCCTTATGTTGATCTCCCTTGCCTTTTCTGTGCTGTGGAAGGTTTGCCACACAATGCAGAACAATATATTGCATGGGTTCCATGAGCAACATAGAGGTCCATGCTAAAAACTATTTCCTTTTTCTTCTGCAGGCTCTGTTACAGAAAGTAGCCCAGCTAGAGGATCTCTGCACCAAAAAGGAAAAGTTCATCCTGTCCAACAAAATGATTGTCAAATTCAGAGAGGATCACATTGCTCGACTTGAGAAGGCTCACAAGGAAGCTCGTGTCTTATTATCAAATAATGAACAGGATGACCTCATAGCCGAGCTCAAGGAGGAGATTCTCAATTTAAAAGAACAGGTGCTGAACACTTTTTTGTCTGCCTGGTTATTAATACATTTTACCGTTTTTAAATATGCAAATTTCACAAGGAAAGGTTAATTATGCAGAGCTTCTGTATATCCATACAGCAGAGCCCTTAAACTGGTTGTTCGTGGCCATGGCTTGCAAAGGCCTTGGAGAGGCCCAACCTGGTGTGTGTGTGTGCCCTGTGCCAGTAGAAACTAATTGGGATTAAGCACCAAGGCTCCATCAGCTCCAACGATGCTCGCCGACTCAGGCCACTTGCGCGTTCTTGTTCATAAGCTGGTGCTGCTATATTCGGGCAGAAGCCAATATGCTCTTATGCAGTAAACTGTTTACTCTGCCTCCTTTTTGGACAGAAGCTGGAATACCCCCTTTGGGTGCCGAAAGACCAGCGGCACTTGTGTCTTTCTGATCTAAACCATGTGATCCGTTAGTGTAGCGATCACGTCCCTTGGTGTAGTTTGCAGTCCCCCCAGGACCTGAACAAAAGTGGGTATATTGCGTTCACAATGGGATCAAAACACGAGCAGTTAATGCAGAACGTACCCTGTATATCAGAGGCCCTAGAGTGCCGGACCTTATGAAATGCAGGATACGTATTTGGGCACTCATACGTTGTCTGTCTGCTTTCTTTTAACTGGCCAAACACCTCCAGTTATTAAAACAGTTACTGTATACAGACACTAACTGGTACAATCACTATCTTTTGAAAACTGTTGTCCAGTTCACTGCAGTAATTCTTCTTCATTTGAGAGGTACAGTAACTCTTTCTGGAAAACCTGCTTTAGGGGTCGTGCAGTCATAATGTCTCTTGTATGGTCAAACGGCAGTGAGCATTACTTCTCAAACTCTCTGTCTTGCTATAATTTCATGATGTTTCGACATTTCATTTATTGGAGTTTGTAAATTTTATGAAATAACTGCAGTAATAGTTTCATATAGGTTTAGACAGTTGCAGGTATAGTTTTTAAATGGTTTCTGTTTTATAGGGATTTCTTCCAACAATATTAATACAGTAGATACCCAAAAGAGAAATGTTTCTGGTTCAGTTAGTACTTAAAGCAGTGTAGTGTCTTCAGTTCTCAAATGCCTTTGTCTTAATTCGCTAAGATTTCAAAGCAGACCGTCTCCGTTTAGATGCATAATCCAATTTTCAATAAAAAAAAAAATATTTTCCGTTTGCTAGGTTGAGCACCACCCCCGCGTGTACAAGTACGCGATGGAGAATCACGGTCTCAGGGAGGAGAATAAACGTCTTCGCACCCTTCAGTCTGTGAAAAGAGCACAAGATATTAACGCGCAGATGATGGCAGATCTCAAAAACGCTTTCTTTGAGGCCTCCTCAGCTGAAAAGAATGAGGGTAACACACACAGGAATCAGATGTACTGTTTTGTCATTGGCTTATAAATGTGTATAGATTATAACATCTTGTATTCATTTTGAGACAGCCTTGTATGTACACACTATTTATACTTGTATTTTCTTTTGTACAGCTGAAATCCCCAGATTTCCAAATATATAATTGTGTTAAAGCATCCATCAATGCATATACTTAGAATGTAAGGCTACTCCTTTTTAGAGGTGTCTATGAACTTAATGTAACAGTAAAATTAAAATCCGTAAATGGGGAAATAACCGTGCGTAATCCTGCGACCAGGCTTTTTAAAATGATTTAATCTGGATATGGACAATCCATTTTATTTTGTATATATTTTTTCACTCCCATCAGTTCCATTTATGCACTCCACTCCAATCTCTTCGGACAGCAACTCTCTGGTGTCGGTGGAAAGAATGAGGGAGCGGCTGATACAACTTCAAAGTGAGCTGGAAACATCAAAGCAAGAATACGAAGAGTTCAAAGAACTAACAAAGTTAGTACAGTGGGAGGTTTTACAAGAGTTCTCTAGAATAATACTCATCAGTGTTAGAAACATTAATCTTAAAAAAAAAAAATAACTTAAAGATCTTACTGAGCAGCCTTCTTCTAATAGGATACCTTTTCGGCTCTGGACGACCTCTTACAGCTTATTCAGGTCAATGAGCCTGGTGTCTTCCAGCGCTGGATGTGGTTTCATATTTCCGCTTTTGTTTAGGACAGGGTTTTCAACTTTTTGTTGGTTAAAGAACCCTATAATTAGATTAAATTCTGAGTAATCCAAACTCTCTCTAACAGCGAGTCTGAGATCCGGTGCATTGTAACGAACCCCAACCCTCTCTAACAGCGAGTCTGAGATCCGGTGCATTGTAACGAACCCCAACCCTCTCTAACAGCGAGTCTGAGATCCGGTGCATTGTAACGAACCCCAACCCTCTCTAACAGCGAGTCTGAGATCCGGTGCATTGTAACGAACCCCAACCCTCTCTAACAGCGAGTCTGAGATCAGGTGCATTGTAAGGAACCCCAACCCTCTCTAACAGCGAGTCTGAGATCCGGTGCATTGTAAGGAACCCCAACCCTCTCTAACAGCGAGTCTGAGATCCGGTGAATTGTAACGAACCCCAACCCTCTCTAACAGCGAGTCTGAGATCTGATGCATTGTAAATTCTTCTGTATTTGGTACAATTTTCAAATAACCTGAAAATTGCGGGGAACCCCGGTTGAAAAATATTGGTTTAGGAAATGGCAACAGGGAGTTCACTTGCAAACTATTCATATGTCTTCTGTAGATTGTGATGAAGTCACTAATTATAGTGTCCACTTGACCTGATATTTAGAGGGTCTGTAATCGATATACAGTCAGCAGGTAGCAGCACTGGAAACAAAGCTTCAGAAATTATGCCTAAAAAAGCATTCTGATGGGATACCATAACCTCAAATGTATGGTATGTTTGTTTAGGAAGAAGCACGTTGAACAGGAATCAGAGCTTCAATCCTTGCTAAAGGCCAACCAGCACCTTGAAAAGATTTTGGAGGCAATAAAAGCTCATAAACGACATGAAGTCTCACAGCTGAACAAAATGCACGCAGAGACCATAAAGGTAACTAACCCTTAAGAGTAGAGCGAGCGAAATGCTTGATATTCTCACTTTAAAAAAAAACTTTAATATCCACAGAAAAAGATGCCCGTTTTAGAAATGCATTAACATGTCAAATTGATGTCTTATTTAGATCATGCAAAAGTATGCATGTAATTAGCATGTGATTTTGATTTATTGTCTGAAATGTCAGAGCTTACATTAAAACTTAGAAAATCAGTCCTATCATGATTTAATATTAAAACTAGCATATCATTGGAGGTTGCTAAGCAGAATCTGAGCTGTTCTAATGCTGGATTTATTTCACTTACATTTGCGAAGCAATGTAGAAATCTAGTGTACCTCTGTAAAACAATGTAAGTCACTAATTATTAGCAAATACAAAGAAAGCCAATTGTTGTCACTGCTTAGGAAGTCCAAGCACTGGTGAGTGAGCGTAAATCTATAATTGTCTCAAATATATAGATGGATTATAAATTAAGTAAACCAATAAGATCGTCTCACTCGTGTAACACTGGGTTTAACATTTATGTCCTAACCTGAGATATATTTGATAGCACTAAACATATAGGCACGGAAGCCTTGCAGTCTCTACAGATGTCGTTGGGGTTTCAAGGTAGTAATGGGCTAATGTTTTAAAAGTAGCACAGCCCAGTCCATCAACTTTCCTTGCGTCATGCTGACTGCATTTCCTTTTGCTGATGCTTTCTAACCAGAATATGACGACTCCAACAAAGGCGTACAACCTGAGGTCTCGTTTTGTGCCTCACCTCAGTCCAGATGTCCTGCAGAACGGTTTTATGGGCACACCCACATCTGGCGAGCAACTGGACGATCTATTTAGTGAGCCCATTCCTCCTGAGATGAGCGAACAAGCCTACGAAGCGATTGCCGAGGAGCTCCGACTAGTGCAGGTAGCTTCTCGCCGCCAAGTCTGGGGCTTTGCTGGAGCCAGGCAGCTCTTCTCTAGTGGGTCTTTTTTCTTCATGTGGCATTCGGCTGGGAATTTGCCTACTTTCTTTCCTTTTCTCCCTAAACCGTTGTATACACTTACACTACACATTAACAAGCCCACTCATTTCTTAATAATGATCTGACTTAAAATTGTTATCGCAGGAATTTTAGTGCTTTCCTATAGTGGTGATCCATTTCTTTTTCTTTGTTAGAGGTGGGTAAAGATTGGTCAGAAGCTGTGGTTATTTGGGGAGGCGAGGAGGCACTCATTGAAATGTATTAAACACTCTCACGCACCTCTATGAAACCACACAGCCAACCTTTTCTTTTCTTCTTTTTGTATAAACAAAAACTAAATCGAGTCTGTTGACCTTACAAGTTGCGGTCTGTGTGTTTAGGAGCAAGTGACCGCTTCCCAAGCGAAGATAGACGCGGAGGAAAGTAAAAACATGAAGCTTCAGCAGCAGGCCGACAAGCTGAAGCACCACTCTGCTCAAATGCAAGAGGTGAGGGGAAAGGATCGCACTGCCCAGTGTTGGCAGCATGCAGCATGCATCATTAATCAGTGACAAGGGTCACTGTCATTTTATACTCCTTGGTGGAATGCATACACCTTATGGGGGCTTAACGTGTGTGTGTATATGTGTGTGTGTATATGTGTGTGTGTATATGTGTGTGTGTATATGTGTGTGTGTGTGTGTGTGTGTGTGTGTGTGTATGTGTGTATGTATATATATATATATATATATATATTGTGACAGAAACCAGGGGATGGTAATAAATTCCATATATAGATACTGAATGACTCAAAATATGAGTATTGTGTTAAAGTCCAATGCTAGCTCCTTCCCTACGCGTTTCGTCGCGACATGCGACTTCCTCCCTTCCCTCATCCATTCACACTTTCCTTCCCACTTGTCTGTATAGTATGTTTATTTATGTTTTATCCTTAGCAGCTACTTTGTACAATTAGGTATTAGTTATTCCTCTGTATATTATTATTATTTATATCACGCTTGTTGTTTGGTATTCCAGCTAGCGCAGCAGTGTTTCCCCTTTTTTTTGCACATATATATATATATATATATATATATATATATATAATATTGTGACAGAAACCAGGGTATGGTAATAAATTCCATATATAGGGCTCCCAGGATACTGAACAGTTTCTATCCTGTTTAGGCTGCAAAGTGCAGCCTCAGAATGCATGCACTCCATCCCACAGTTTGGCAAGTGCTGGAACTGAGGGATGAGGCATCCAGACCAGAGATTGTCTGCTGCCTGATTTCTGTCACCTGTACTGCTAGTTAGAAATCAGGTATTTAAGGCTGATTTCCTGGTTCCTCTCCCCAAGAGACTGGAGGCAGGAAGGCTGCTGGAAGCAGAGAGGGGAAAAGACTCTCCCCAAACAGGTTAAATCATTTTGTTCCTTTCTCAAATTGCAAAGTTCCTTATTTTTGTTTGTTGGAAGCGGATAAGCCGCCCAACCCCAGTCAGGGTGAACCTTAGTTAAGTTATTGCTCAGGTGAGCAGGGTTTTGTTTTGCTTATGTTTTCTTTTGTATTCAGTGTGGCAGTCTCAGTGGCTGGGACTGAATAAACCAGGCAGTAGCCTGTTCTAAGGAACAGCATGTTACGCCTCGTCATTTAACCTACCCTAAAAGACCGTGTTTATATATATATATATATATATATATATATATATATATATATATATATATATATATATATATATATATATATACACACACACACTAGCTGAGAGACCCGGCGTTGCCCGGGATGTGAACCGTGCTCACACTGACACACACTACTCATTGTTCACACTGCACACACACACTGCACACACACTGCTCATTGGTCGCACTGACGCACACTGCGCACACACAGCTCACAGTGACGCACACTGCTCACACTGCACACACACACATACACAGCTCATTGCTCACACTGACACACTGCACACACTGACACACACTGCATACTGCACACACACTGCTCAATGGTCACACTGCACACACTGACACACTGCTCATTGCTCACACTGCACACAGTGCACACACACTGCTCATTGCTCACACTGCACACACTGCTTACACTGACACACACTGCACACTGCACACACAGTGGTCATTGCTCATACTGCACACACTGACACACTGCTCATTGCTCACACTGCACAGTGCACCACACACACACACACACACACACACAGTTACAGACAATCACAGACAGTTACACACACTCGCACACAGTCACACACACTTACACACACTTTCACAGTTTCAAACAGTTTCACACAGTCATAGACACTTACACAGACTTACACACACTCACACACTCTCACACTGTGAAACACTTACACACACTGTCACACACAGTCACAGACACTTACACACAGTCTCACACA
Source organism: Ascaphus truei (assembly GCF_040206685.1). Taxonomy (NCBI): domain Eukaryota; kingdom Metazoa; phylum Chordata; class Amphibia; order Anura; family Ascaphidae; genus Ascaphus; species Ascaphus truei. The sequence continues at coordinate 338,655,028 of NC_134484.1, forward strand.
ATTACACACACCAGCACCAACACCCGCTCCCCCCCCCCCCCCCTCCTCCTGCGCAGGCAGCGGGGATAACGGTGGGGAGAAGGTGAAGCGGGGACCGGAGGGGCATCCCCCCTCCCATCTCACGTCCCGCGGCGACAGGGGGGAGCCGGGACCGGAGGGGCATCCCCCCACCCATCTCACGTCCCGCGGCCTGTCACGCGGTGACAGGGGGGAGCCGGGACCGGAGGGGCATCCCCCCTCACATCTCCTGTCCCGCGGCCTGTCACGCGGTGACAGGGGGGAGCCGGGACCGGAGGGGCAAGAGCAGCACGTAGCATGTGGAGGGGGGGGGAGCTCACCCGTCCTGCCGCTGCCTCACTCATCCTGCCGCTGCCTCACTCATCCTGCCGCTGCCTCACTCATCCTGCCGCTGCCTCACTCATCCTGCCGCTGCCTCACTCATCCTGCCGCTGCCTCACTCATCCGGCCGCTCCCACGTGGATGTGAGGCGGGAGGCCGCGTGTTGTGGCCGCTCCCCCGCGTGTGTCCCGGGCGCTCGCTCCGCTCCCCCGCTGACTGTAGCGGCGCCGGGGTGTGAGCTTGGGGGGGTGGGGGGTGTGAGCTTGGGGGGGGTTGGGAATGTGTGTGTGTGTGTGTGTGTACACGGGACTCCGGGTAAGTTCGGGCACAGGGAGGGTGGGGGGGGGTGTGGAAGTTGAGCTGCGGCCCAGCTGACGGGGGAGAGTGAGGGGCACCGGGAGGGGATTGTGTGTGTGTGTCCCCGTCCGTGTCCGTGTGTCCCTGTGTGTGTGTGTGTGTGTGTGTCCCTGTGTGTCCCTGTGTGTCCTTTGGCCCGTCACTCCGCCTCAGGCCAATGAGAGGTGTGCGGGGGCGGGCCAAGGGACCAATGAGATTTCCCCTAGGGACACCGGACATCCAGGCAGGCAGGCATACAGTGCTTTCAATTATATAGTATAAGATATGCAAATATAGCTGTATGCTCATCTGCATGTCTTAGGCAGGTCTGCAACCCCGCCTTTCCCCATTATCACCCAGCATACAGCACTTCCACTGCAGCAAGGGATTCTGTGAAATGTCATGCAAATGAGCACACAGTGTCACTTTTTGCCTCAATAACCATTTTTAACATGGTTCCCTATAGGCTTAAGCTTGCTGCATGGTCACAGCTTTGAGCACAGCCAGGGTTAAGGTGCATACCCAGAAAACCACCCACAGACAGCTGTTTCGACCTTGATGGGTCTCATCAGTGTGGGGTTGATTTTACTGGGAATGCAAGAGAATGCAGTGTGTGTGTGTGTGTGTGTGTGTGTGTGTGTGTGTGTGTGTGTGTGTGTGTGTGTGTGTGTTATTAATAACTATGGGGACATATATATATATATCATGTGAGATTGAACATGTTGCTTTTGATCAATTGTGAATCAACTATTTTTGTCTCAATTTGTGAGCATTGCCCCTCTCTCTCTCCCTCCTCCTCCTATTTAAAAGGAAAGCGTAAAATACAGCAGACAACCTGAGCCTGTTTTACCTACTGTATATTCTTTTTCCAAAAGCTTTTCTCCTCCGAAAGAGCCAGCTGGAGCACGGAGCAGCAGGAGCTGCTTGCTCAGATTAAATCTTTTGAAAAGCAACTTCTAGACACTAAAGGCAACGATAATGGTAAGCTTTTGTGAGACCATGTGCCAGAATGCAAACAAACCTATATTCTATGGTGGACACGATGGGTCTTCATCATACGCAACTTTCAAGATTGCCACACACTGTTGTGAAAGACGATTTTCATTTAATTCCCATTTTACGTTGCAGTACAGTAGTTCACCGGTGTTTCATGTGATGTGTGTGATTTCAGTGTTGAAGAGTGAAGTCCATGACCTCAGAGTAGTGCTTCAGTCTGCAGACAAGGAGCTCAGTGCAGTGAAATCCGAATACAGCTTGTTCAGAGACAAACAAGAGAAGGAGCTGAACCAGCTATCTGACAGACACATGAAGGTGCAGCTGCAGCTGGATAATGTCAGGTATTCCTTCACCTCTTCTACCTGCTGGTCTTTGGTACTTCACTTCTGTGCTATGCATTCCTATCCCCAATGCTCTCCCACATCTTCTTACTGTCTCTGTATATCTCCCAACCTAGCGTGTATGGGGACATTTACTAATCAGCGGTATTTCATTACTATACCTGGCTGGGGAAGGGTCTTTCAAGTGACTGGGCCAGAAGGTGTCTTCCAGCACCAGAAGAAGTCTTATTGATTAGTGTGTGTGTGTGTGTGGTGTGTGTGGGGCTGGGTGTCTTATTGACTCTGGCATCATAGATTCCAAAGGTACTGAACACGTTAACTAGATTATTTCTTCAATCCTAAATTAAAGGTTAGAGCATGAAACCATATTGGAGGAGAAAAGATCCCTTCAGGATGCCCATGATAACCTGGAAGAAGTGATGAAATTTGAGTCTGACCAATTAAAGCAGCAGCTCTCTGACCGCAAGCATGAAAACGAGGCTCTGAAAGCTGAACTTGGCGTAAGAGCATTTCTTGTGGATCCTCTTAACAATATGATCCTAGGATTGTCTGTGTTGCAATACACTTTGGAAGCAGAGGAGTGTCACTGAATCTGTAACCCATTTTAAGTTAAAAAAAAAAATTTTTTTTTTTTTTTTTTTTATGTTAGATTTTCCCCAAAATAGCAATTCTGATGAGGTATTTCCTTTTAGGTACCAGCCATTTCATTTCCAAGGGTAACCATAAATGACGAAGTACTGTACTACTTTTGTCCATAGAAATTGCAGTATGCAAACTCATTCATTTGCAGCTTTTATCGGAGATATTCATCATCTGAGATACCAAAATATTCCTTGTTCAGTTTTATCATTTGAAATCTATTGCTAGTTTGCCATTATCGCCATTGCGTAGCTATGTATATTTTGGTGCGGCTTCACTGTCCCTAATAGGACAACTGTGTCCATTTGACACATAAATGAATGACCATGACAAATTGCACATTTTTTGTTATTACCAACAAGACCCTGAGGTGACCCTTCATTTATTCCATAAAATGCAACCTACAAAGAAATGGGGCAAAAAAAAAACGAAAATAAATTTGGTCACTATAAAAAAAAAATTTTTGAAAAATATTCATTTTTGAAAATTCATCAATTGTTTCTGGATAAGTTTGAGAGAAACGTCCATGTCTTCTGCTGTTTCAATCAATGTATTTTTTATTTTAAATGCTGTTTTGAAGCTTGTAAGTCACTAATCCAACCTCAACATGAAAGACCATGGATCCCTCAATTCAAAGTGTTTGACATGAGCATGGTCGCTACAATGTCAATCCTTCATGTTGTATCATATTTATTTTCCACATCCATGTGTTTTCAAACGAATGTATAGTACTATGTCTCACATTTTTGTAATGCCAACATTCTTCTACTAATCTCTTTTGGAAAAGAATCTTTTGGAGTTTCTAGAAACCGAAAAAGAACGCAGACAAAGGCTGGCATCTCAACTGGAGGAAGACAAAGAGAACAATTCCAAGTAAGTCAACCGCTTTAAAAACCATTACCGTTTTTGTGAATACTTAAAAAAATAAATAGAAAAGGCTGAAACGGTGAAACTCTATCATTGAGAGGCACGTTTCTAATCCTAGTATTTCTAAAGAGGAACGGCATTTCTACAAGTTTCTGGCAGGGACATGATTATTCCTTACCGTTTCTAGCAACAAAAAACAACACAGACTTCTTGTATCAAGCAGAATACGGAGAGAGAAAAAGCGTGTGGGTGCTATAATAACCATTAGTAATGTGATTTGAGACTAGATTGCACATGTAACTGTTCAAAAATAAGGGAGAGACAAACACTTCCAATTTGAAATCGAACTGGTTCCAATATATGAATTCTGCTCAGACCCTGGCATTTTGGTGTGCAGCTTGTTTTTGTCTCACGGGTGATGTATACTTCTGTTTTGTAGGGATGGTTGGAAGGGAGCGATGGCAGCAGGAACACCACAAAAGATAAAATGCAAAAAGTGATTGTGCAGTATATTTGATTAAGGCGACAGAGTAAAATCTTGGCCCTATAGATTGCCTACTTACAACAAGTAAGTGGTAAAATCAGCAATGGACAGGATAGTAGGTGTGTTGTAGACCGCAGTAACAGGATCCCAAACGAAACAGGTAAGTGATGTTGTCAGCATATGGACAGGACCGCAGAAATGTGGCAGACCGCAATCACAGGATCCCAAACGACTGGAGATAGGAGTTCTTACTAGAGTGGTAAGACCACGCAAAAACAGAAAGAAACCATAGTGCAGATCAAAAAAGCATCAATTTATGGTAAAAAGGCGAGATAAGAAATGTACTTACAATAAGTACATATAAAATGTACACACAGCGTTTACTTTCAGGTTTGGCGAGCGTCGGTAGATGGACCTCTTGCTGTTCCAGCTCCCTGTGATCCTCGCCGGATCGCGGTGAATGGCGTGTGACGTCACTTCCGGCGCAAGGGTGACGTCTTCCGGTCCGGAGCATACAGGGGCTAGCAGCAACAAGAAACCGCAAACTCGCCACCTTCACCTTCTAGACAGCTGTGCAGGCTGTAAGAGTCTTGAAGATAGCTCTACGCGTTTCGCTGTGTAGACCACAGCTTCCTCAGGAGCGAAAACCTGTGGTCTACACAGCGAAACGCGTCTACCGACGCTTGCCAAACCTCAAAGTAAACGCTATGTGTACATTTTATATGTACTTATTGTAAGTACATTTCTTATCTCGCCTTTTTACCATAAATTGATGCTTTTTTGATCTGCACTATGGTTTCTTTCTGTTTTTGCGTGGTCTTACCACTCGAGTAAGAACTCCTATCTCCAGTCGTTTGGGATCCTGTGATTGCGGTCTGCCACATTTCTGCGGTCCTGTCCATATGCTGACAACATCACTTACCTGTTTCGTTTGGGATCCTGTTACTGCGGTCTACAACACACCTACTATCCTGTCCATTGCTGATTTTACCACTTACTTGTTGTAAGTAGGCAATCTATAGGGCCAAGATTTTACTCTGTCGCCTTAATCAAATATACTGCACAATCACTTTTTGCATTTTATCTTTTGGGGTGTTCCTGCTGCCATCGCTCCCTTCCAACCATCCGCGTCCATTCTACTCGAGGGGAATCTGTACATATTCCCTATAGGAAGGTTGAGAGTTTGTTGCAGTTACACTTCGTTTTATATGTGAATTCATCACTTTATCAAGAGTACTGTTTGTTATAGCGCCTTTTAAATCACTGGGTTTCACTATTGTAGGGAGCTTTTGAAAGCATTGGATGAGAATGTGCATTTCAAGAAACAGTGCTCTGAGCTGATGACGAGGTGTGAGCAGCAGGTATGGATTTTCTTTGCTTAAAAACACACACTTGTCATTTAGGCTTTTTTTTTTTTACGAGCTGAAAGTATCCGGTGTTGCTTATGAATTCTAAAACTAAAACAATTATCCATTTATAAAGCGCATTTTTTTTAGTTTCTTAATTAAAAGTGTGTATTCTAAAGTTGTTGGGAAAACTATATTTTTGGGTATTCCTTCAGGCGCATAAACATACACATGTTTTCCAGTTCCCACTCTGGAGCATCAAACATAATGTAGACCGTGTGCAAATCATGGTTTTTCTAATCTCAGTCCAGCTAATTACAATCCTGCCAAATTTGGCTAAAATCGGTGCAGTTTTAAAAGTTTGATCTTGATTAAAAATAGCGTCCAATTGTAGACAAAAACCTGTTCCTTGATCTCCAGAACCATCAAGCAAAATGTGGTTACGATATCTTAACATGTGTCCAAATGCATAGCAAACAGACAAATAAATTTCCAATATTCATGTGTAACCCTCCCTGCCCGTCTTCTAGCGAGATTACATCGGTGTGTTAAATATGGCTACTTCACATTGCTTACCTTGACTCGGGGGCTAGTTTCAGGCAGCTGTGTGATGAAGATAGTAAGATTGTAGAGTAATGGGTGCCAGGAACTTTTGAAGTACAAATGTGATTTATTAGTGTCCCCAAGCACAACACTATGACAATGTTGCACTGTGTTTTATATCGGACAGACATCAATATGGTTCTTCCATTAGTGCCCACTCTTATTACTTGATCGGAGGTACATTTACTTAGTTGCTTTACGTAGATGTAGGACCCGGCCCCCCTTGTTGCTCCGGAACCATCATCGATACTAATCCAATTACTCTAGGCCCCTATGGGAATCCTGGTGTGTCTTCCTTTCTTGACCCAATACCTTTTGCCTGTTTGAGAACTACCACTTCCATAAAGACTGATGATGAATTTTATCCGGTCTGCGGTTAGTGCTGATCCGCCGGCACCCGAGAGCCATCTTTCCCTCTCTATCGTGCCATTTTAACTATTCAGGGCTCCATTCCTTCTTTGGGAGATCCTAACTTCAGGGGTACTGTCCCTATCTACAACATAATAAATACGGGGGCCTGGTGTATGCTATTACTTTATAAACATACTTATCTACTCTCCCCGACGCTCCTCTCCTCTTGACCTCCTGGAACCTAAGTTTCTCGAACCTTCCCCTCCCCTTATACTCTCTGTGATGTCATGATCCCATGGTAACATGGTCTGGCCTTACACACACTAACAATGCTAGTAACCCTTTAGGAGGGAGGTTACACATGTGGTTTTTTTTTTTTTTTTTTAAATATGCTTTTATTTTCACAATTTCTTTCCCTGCTAAATCTGACAGGTGGCATTGGTACAGTACCTGAATTAAATTGTATTCTTATTGACCTTTTACAGTTGTGTATTAACTGTAGTTCACAGGAAAATGAAATGAGTTACCCTGTATCATCCAGCATGTAAGTGGCTAAGGACAGAGTTTCACTTACACGCCCTTTCAGGCGACATATAGTCAAGTATACTTTTATACTTCATTGTGTCTTATAAAGAATTATATCGTTTATACTTCATTGTGTCTTATAAAGAATTATATCGTTTTGGTCATTAGCATTTCATGTTGCTCACAAACATGTCGCCATCCTTAGGTTGCAGATGTTCAGAGACTTGAACATAATTTGACCTCTTCCAAAGAGACTATTGCAGATCTGGAGAGAACCAACTCTGCAGACAAGGTAAGAGTTCTACATACACTAATGAAATACCCCTAGGAGATATTTAGTAACTGGTATATTGTTGATATGCCTAAAAGAAGTTGAAATTCTATAATAAATGTACTTTTTTAATTTAACCACAGGAGGTTGTGGCAGATCTGTCAAACCAAATTCAAGTGCTGAGGACCACAATCATTGACAAAACCGTGTCTATAGATGTCCTCACAAGAGAGCTGGAAGATATTACAGTATGTACATTGTAATTGTACACAGTAATGAATACAGCCTCCCAAACCATGGCGCAGGGTGACTTTGTATATACCTTTTGCCTGTCCTTTTGTCATCCACAAACCAGTAGTGGCACATTCACAATGTTACATATTGGCATAATGTGGTTTTGGGCCCTGTGTTTTCTTGGCTCTGAGATTCACGCGAGTTTAAAATAGAAAAATGTTCTCTCCACATATCTAGAATTTTTATTTTTATTTTTTTTTATGCTATGGGTACTACAAGGCACATGGGATGCTTTCCTCTAGAAATAGGCAGAGGGTTTGTGCGTCTGTCCGTATGTGTGTAGTGTAAAGTGTTTTTTGCTATGGGGTGGAGCGCATGCTACTAAAGTGGAACACTCGGCAAAACCCAAACAATGGTGAGACCAGATACGGGGGTGAAGCTGCCCTGCTTTCGTTGGGTCTTTATACATGGGAACCCACTCGTGTTTTGTTTCATTTTGTTTTTTAATAGTACAAGTATAGTTCTCTGTTGTCGGAAAAAGAAGAAAACAAAACCACTTTAGAAAAGCAGGAGCAGCTAATTGAAAATCTGAAAGAAGCTCTGGAGAGGAAGCAGTATGCTCACAGCGTTGATGTAGGTATTCTCATGAATAATCATTAGCACTGTTAGTTGCTTGGCTGGTTTACCGCTCTCCAGGAGAATTATGCACCGGCTCGCGTATTACCATTTTCTTTTACTTTTACTTTGATCACACAGATCCCACCATCTATGTATCGCCTCTCCCTGTTATTTCTGCTTTTGTGAACAAAGAACTTTGCTTTATTGTACGGGGTCTTTTTATTATTGTTTTTTAACAGAGCGAGCTTTTGCGGGATGAGCTGGCTCATACAACTGAACAGCTGGACAAGTTAACAGAAGCTTTTAATAACCAGACGGCCTTGCTTCAAACCCACCAGGAAGATTTGGTAAAGAAAGATGAGCTAATCGCAGAACTAACTGAACAGGTAATGTATATGCCTATACGTATAACTTGTACAGAGCAAGCAGCATATACATTTTATTTTTTATCTAGGACATTGGGCTTATGAAGTTCCGATTCCTCTCGTGACCTTTCAGGTCCCTATATGCCACATTGGTGTATACGATGGGCAAACTAATACAGTGCTGTGATCCTTGTATAAAATGAGTAGTTCTGGCAGCACCTGCAACAAGGCTCAGTCTTGGTTATTTTCCCTCCCTTTCCTCATTGAATTTGCATCCTTTGCTCCCTGTTTAATGTTCCAAAATGTGCTCTTTACCTGGGTTTCTTTAAGCTTAATATACCCAACACAATGCTTCTTTTATTGGTTTGCCCCCAAAACTAGATCTGTTTTTGACCTTTTTCATTGCAATGAATCCTTACTACACACATACACTAACTAGCACACACACCCACACTAACTAACACACACACCCACACTAACTAACACACATACACTAACTAACACACACACTAACTAACACACATACACTAACTAACACCCACACACACACAACTACACTAACTAACACACACACCCACACTAACTAACACACACACCCACACTAACTAACACGCATACACTAACTAACACACATACACTAACTAACACACACACACACACAACTACACTAACTAACACACATACATACACAATCTGTGGAGTATTTTCTTACGACGACTTGTTTTACAATTAACATTTCCCTTATTTATTTTTTCTAGCTGAAGCAAAGCAAAGAACTTGAGATGATCAAGACTGAGCATGAAGTAGTAGAGCCGGCTCATGGCGTTGCGGGTTCTCCTGTCTGGTTTCCAGAGGTAGCTGCTAGTAATCTGTAGAACAAACGATTAGAAATAATTTGGTAGCATAATTGTTTTCACTTCCAGGAAGTTGAGCTAATGAACGGTCACTTTCCATTATTTGTGAAACGGCAGAGTACATTTCCCAAAGGAAAGCTTTTTATACGTTTGTTTTCATTGCCTTTTTGATTCGAGTCCCTGCATTTAGCTTTTAATAGTTGCTTCATGATACACCATGATGCTGTAGATATTTTCATGCACACGGGCTGCAGTTGTGAGCACGCCGACAATATAAATAACATTTTGTTATACTATATCACAAGAAGTTCCAGTGTGCTTTTACCTTTCCAATTGTTGCTGACAGAATTACCATTGTAGCTTCGTAAACATGTCCCTTGTGTTCAATCCGTGGATTTAAAAAGGTGTAGGATCAGCAACTCATAACATGCAAAATGCACAAAAAAAGATATACATGCACTCGTGGTACTTGCGAGTGCTGGATCCCTGAGAGACGGCTGCTATGTTGGACCAAACTTATTATAACTCCATTGCTACTTTTTTTTTTCTCTACATTATACAAAGCGAATCTCCCTGGACTGATTAAAATAGGCTATTATCTTTTGCTTGCAGCGATTGCTCTAATCTTCAACAGTGTGCCTTTATTTTATAATGATGCAGAAATATACTTTTGATTTGATTTTCTTCTTTGCAGACTCCGAAAACACCAGTAGGAAATCCGTATGAGCCCGAGCTGAAAAACCTCCAAAACACAAATGCTACTTTAGAGCTTCTCGTGTCAGAGCTCAATGAGGAGAGAATGGGCAAAAATGATGAAATTCTCAGGCTTAAGGTATGTAGCTCAAAAGCTATGAAAATCTACAACCCAAACAGTGCAGGTGCACATTTTGTATATGGTCTTTTAATGGACCACAAATCAAATATCTTTGTTAATAACCATTTTAGTAAATCCTCATTGTAGTAGCCGTTTAATTGAAGGTAATGATCCAAATTCACGTAATTTTCTGCCAATGTTTGCATCCTAATGTTTGCAATGCTATTGTTTCAGACCCAGTTATGTGAAACAGAAAACATGCGCCTGGAAATACAGAACTTGGTAGTACGGTGCACGGAGTTACAAAGCCAGCTAGAATATTGTAAAAAAGGAGAGACCACCTGGTAAAATACATGATATACTTTTGTTGATTCAGTTTACTTACTGTAGAAGTCTGCTAATGATGGATAATCCAGTGATTAGTGTTCTGAACTAAAATCCACACACTTTGTACTGGCGGATATGATGGATGTGTCTGTAAATCATACAGGTTGCATGTCAAAACTATTCTACTCTAGGAAACCTGCAATTTTTTATAGCTATATAGTAATTGCATTTTTGGGGGGTTGGTTACATTTTGTTATGTCAACAGATGGTTGAAAGGGAATATTCCAAAATGTGTCATGCTGTGACGTGGCTGCAGGCTTATAATGCTTTGGCCAAAGGGTTTAACTAAATGACCCTTAAGAGAATACAAACATTGAAGTATTTAACTGTATTTTGTCACATTGGATGTTTGCATTGGGTATTTTTGTCTTTTGATGTATACATTTGGCCACGCTTAGTAGCACTCCTTTTGACACAATAACTTTGTCACTAATGTCCTCAGACCACTTGTAAACACTAGTAGAGAAATCATTATTGTATTGGTTACAGTTTTTATCATAGACTGTTTGGGCTACTTTCATTTGTTTTAATTAAGGGGGGGTGGGCGGGCTTTAACATATTGTGCACAGATATTATTAAATGCAGCTTAATAGCAAAGTGTAGTAGTGTGTGTGTCATATTTAAACCATGTTTATATTGCCCTTTGGCCATACAGTGTGTGTGTGTGTGTGTGTGTGTGTGTGTGTGTGTGTGTGTGTGTGTGTGTGTGTGTGTGTGTGTGTGTGTGTGTGTGTGTGTGTGTGTGTGTGTGTGTGTGTGTGTGTGTGTGTGTGTGTGTGTGTGTGTGTGTGTGTGTATCCCCATTCTCCAGTGACATTGATAGCATTAAAAAATGCATTATATGAAGATCATCATATTACCCTATACTAAGTACAAACGGGCTGCAATGGGTAAATATTAAATATCATTACGTTTGTTTTTATGACAATGGATGATGACTGGAATATTGTACATCCAAGCCTGCATACATAATGTACAGTGAACCGGATTATCCCTATGATGATCCGATCATTTTAAACATGAACACACTGACTATATATACACACACGTGTGGGGGGTTTTTGTTTTGGGTTTTTTTTTTATTATTATGTCTTCTTTTTTTTAAGGATGTATATCAAATCAATATGAGACGTGATAACATTCTGTAATGTATTTTAGCAATGAGAAGAAACAGTCCAACATGAATGAACTGAAGAAAGAAATAGAGAAGGAAGTTTCTGAAAGAATAGAAAAGGTATTGTTTCAATGTTTGTCAGGTGTTCTCTTTAAAAAAAAAAAATTGTTTTAATCTTTATGTGAAAACACGTGTCAGTCATGTGTTCCTCTTTGTAATAATCAGATCTTGTCATTGTTGGTGTAATTTCCTTTACTGCTTTCATCATTTTAGGGAATGTTCTGTTTCATTGCTTTAAATTCTACTTTGGAGGGGATTAAAATGCTGGTTGTATAATCTATACCAGGTGTGCGGCTGTTACAGAGGCCCCACGCTTCCCCGAAGGCATTTCAAATAAATGCCGGGGATCGCGCAAGCCCTCTGTGTAACTTTTTACTTGCCTTCCTGCAACGCGTCTCCATGGCAACCCAGCGTCAAGTGACGCCGGAGCTGTGCGGATGGGAGGGGGGGGGCGCGCGTGAGCCGGAGAGGAGACATGGGGGCGCATGAAAAAAACTTTGCACGCCCCTGATCTATACTATAGCGATTCAATCTCTAGAAATATTGATTGCCAACAAACTGTATTGGAATTCACAGCTCGGATGGAGGTGAGATGCTTTGTACGTTTGACATACTGTACTTCGCTGCTTTGTGCTCTTCAATGGAAAAAGTGCTGAAGAAATTTGCAGTTAACATTTTGGTTTTATTATATTTGATCAAAGCAATTCTTGAATGACTGTAATGGTGCACTTTAATTTTGTCATTGTCATGTTACTCCCCATCTATGCCTAGTGATCCTTGCAGTGGTTACTGTATGTGAATCGGACTTCTCATTGCAGTGTTTTTATAAAGCACTTTTTGTTTCTTTTCTTCACAGGGTAAAGCTGCAGAAAACCTGCTGAAAGTGATGGCAGAGTAAGTTTGCCAATGTAATAATTGTCAGCAATGATTATGGGAATTGCTTATTCATATCTATATAGAGAGAGATCTATATATATCACTCGATTATAGGTGTCTAGCTCTCATATCGTAGACATAAGTGTATTCGGATCCTCAGTACATGGATAACAATGTTTGGTGCATGTGTTAACAATCGTACAGTAGTTACTAATTTTCTTCTCCCACAGGTTAGAAGAGACAAGAAACACCCTTAAAAATACAGAGAAATCCCTCATAGAGACGAACGAAGAAATCGAACGGACAAGAGCTTTAGAATCGAAGGCCTTCCAAGAAAAAGAGGAATGCAGATCAAAACTAGAAGAAGCCTTTGAAGAAATGGATAAAATGTTTACGGTAATTAGTAACCACTTTTAGGTTTGCACAACTACTTGTTGATCAAAAGTGGTCAGCGTGGGCTATACAACGTGTACAGAACTCGATGGCCTGCAGTTTATAAGCAGTTTTTTCTTTTGACAAGCATAAAATACTCAACTTTTTGAGTCTTGATTGCCGCACATGTCGAAACATATATGTTTTTTCATAAGCTGAGGGTACATAGTTCAAACTTTGCATTTATTTCTTGCCCTTGGTGAGTTAGCAAAAAATGCAGACAGGCCTTACAATAACTAAAAATCCATTTAAATACATCCTGATTGTTCAAGGTGCATGTATTTGAATATAAACGTTATAATAGAGTAGAATAAAACATTTACAGTTTACACAACACGAAACGGGCTGAATATGTATCGTCTTCATGCAGCAACCGCCTAAACCAGACTGCTGGACAATGACACCACAGCCTTTGTTTGGTTCCATGCTCTGTGTTTAATGACTGCTGCTCTGAATATTGGGATACATGCTTTTTTTAATGGATGAATTATCTTCTGTAGCTGACTTTGTGTGCGTCGATTTGCAGGAGCTGGATTTGTTAAAGAAGCAAGTTGCATTTCTTGCGGAAGAAAATGGAAAATTACTTGGCCATCAAAACCCAAACCAGAAGATTCAATACCTTGTGAAACTTAAGAAAGACAATGTTAAACTTACTGAGGTATGACCATTGTATTCACATGTGTAATCTAACTTCTATTTCCCTGAAGGTGTAAATTGGAGCCCTATGTACTGTGTTTCAGGTATTCTCCTGGTAACAACTTGTAGTAATTCTTCACTAAATTTCATTTAACATAAACTTTTTTTTTGTTTTTTCAGGAGGCAGAAAAATTGCGCCTTGAGAATACTATCCTAAAAGAAGTAAAAAAATGTGAAAACTGCTAAACAATTTTGTTTTCAATGTGTACGTTACAGCTGTGGAAGCAGAATATATTGACAGATATGTATATTATAATCTGTCAACTGTAGGTACTGCAACAGATAATACAGTAATATTACATCATGCACTGAAGACATCAGTAAGATGCCTGCCATAATATGTTGAAAACTTTGCTGACTCGCAACTTGAAAAATAATTAGATCCCAGTGTCGTATGTATCTCGACAACCAAATTTGATATGGTTGATTGGGCTTTTGCCCTTTAGTTTTTTTCTATGCTGAACGCATAGGAATTGTAACAGGGCCACACACTATTACAACACAGCTGCCTTCTAGTAATACAATAAAGCACAAATGTTGGTAGTGTGTGTGAGATGTAAAACAAGTGCATTGAGCTATTATTCTGAGAGCCCTGAAATAGCAATGAATTATTTGTATACAGTTAGTGACGGGTACCTGGGCATCTGATCTTTCTTCTTCTTTCCGTCATCTGGAATTCATTTTGTGATGGCTTATTTTCAAACATCAGTTAGACACAGTAATTTCAAGATATATATGTATGTATGTATGTTCTCCGTTCTGAATGGCCACTCACCGGAATCCAAAGTAGTGCACACCATATAAATTGTAAAATATTAGCTACTCTGAGAGCAACTGGTGTCGTGCTCAACACAAATCCGTACATGTACAAAATAAGACATCCAATATAAGTATAGAATATCAATTTTGAGCCGTCCCACCAACAGCATTGGGGCTTGTCAAGGACCTTTTCAGAGTTGCTTTCACTTTGAAAAAAGGCCTTTAGTGGATAAAAACAGTGGTAGTGTAAGTAAAGTATATACATTTAATAAACACTGAGTGCCTGTGATTTATTGTACATGTTCGGTAGGCTAATACTGGGGTGCGCAAACTGGGGGGAGCACAGCGGTTACAGAGGCCCCGCGCCCTTCCCCAAGGCATTTCAATGAAATGCCGGGGGAGGCTTGAGGTCTCTGTAACATCCCTTACCAGCTACCAGCCGGGTTGTCGGTGACGCGGCATCAAATGGCGCTGCGGGGTCTCACGTGACTCGCTGAGTCATTTGACGCCGGGTCGTGGGTGAGGGGGGGCGCAGGTCAAAAACTTTGTGCACCCCTGGGCTAACATATTAAAGTTTAGACAGCTAGCTCCTATTGAAGATTATTCCACTGAGGTAGTTAACATGTGGATTTCTAGAATGTGCAACAACTTTGTGGTCTTTCCCTGTAGAATAATCCACAATATAATTGCATTAATAAAGTTGATGTACATTTGAAATCAATATGAAACCATTTTACAAGTTTAAAAAAAAAAACACACACATAAAATTGCATTTTTATCAACATTTTCAATGTTCATGTTTTGTTATCTGGGTATGTCATTGAACACAAGTTAAAAATATCTTGAAAAATAAACATTGTAAGTGATCTTTTAACTGTTCTGTGTAATAATTCAGTCTGTCTATTCTTTAGTTTGCCTTTCTTGTAAGACATTTTTCAATGTGACGTTTTCCTGCAGTTTGTCTACCCCTGGAATTATACATAAATCACCATTTTTCAGAATCTCACAGATGGCAACTATGTTTTGTTTGTCTAAAATAATGTAGAAATGTAAATGTTGGTGAGCTACCCGTCCGTGTAGATTACTAGTATGTGCAGCAGATAATGTATGTTTCATAAGTCTCCTTTTGGTGTTTGATGGAGAAGTTATGTTAAGCTTGGTGACGAACGTTAACCTTATTTCATGTTCTGTTATCTTTTTGAGTTGTGCTTAAAATGTCTTCATATGCATTGTACCTGCGAATCCATCTAAAGATTTTCTGGTGCTCTTATTTGTTTTAAACCTCATATTTCCTATTCTTTATGATGACACAACCCGCAAACAACTATTTAATGAGGAAATAAATATAGTTGGTAAAGCAGAATCGACACACATTCTAGATTTGCCATAACACCTAACGACTGCAGGGTGAAATGCAGAGGATCTTGGGAGGACATAAAGCGCAAAAAACTTCCTCTCCAGGGTGGAAAAATCACATGGAATCTCAACCGATGTAGGCAGCATATGTGGGGGGAAAAGAAGAAAAAATATAGTGCAACACAGTTTTAATTAAAATATAAATATAATATAATAAAATATAATATAAAATACTCGAAGGTATCTACAAAATTACCCTTATCGTGTCGTGGGGAAAAAGTAGATTGATTTTTTAGTGTTGTGTGGCAAAAATTAGATTCTAAAGCAATAGCTTTAGGTGCACTAATTGTGTCTATTTTGGGTAAATCGAAATTTCTTTAAAAAAAATGAATTTTCAAAGCATGTGAGTGTATTGGAGCTCCTTGCTCGAGTATTTTATATTAATTAAAACTGTGTTGCACTATATTTTTTCTTTTTCCCCCACATATGCTGCCTACATCGGTTTGAGACTCCATGTGATTTTTCCACCCTGAAGAGGAATTTTTTTGCGCTTTGTGTCCTCCCCCAGATGTTACTTTGAGAGATTGAGAAATCTCTCACACCAGCTGCATCTCCTCTTGGTGATATTCATTTGTTGTTTTTTGTTTATTTATTAATGTATTATTAAGGTTTGCGCTTACTTTCCTTGCACCATGAAATGCAGAGGATGCTTGAACAAAACAGACTGACCATTCAATGCTCAATATTCAGATTTCTAATCTATATCTTGTTTGTTTGTCTTATGTTTGTTTTGTTTGCCACTGACTGTGAATAAATCTTTTCTACCAATACTTACTGTCTATTGTAGGTTTTTTTTTTATTATTATTATTATTTATGACTTATCAAAGGACACGGTTAAAGAGAGCAAATTATACAACATGGAAAATGGGCATGGGTGTACCTTTTTAATCTTGTATTTTGTTCAGCATCAATTGGCTAGTAATTGTTGGATAAATCCAAACAGGCTTTTTCTAAATGGTTTATCAATCCCTGAAGGGGCAATTTCATTAAAAGAGAGAAGCACTTGGAAATCATAACACTTCCATCAAATATGAAGTACTTTTGTATTGGTTTATTTTCCTTAGCCTATAATTGTACTGTAAACATGAATAGACCACAGAACAAGTACTTCAGTAATAAAACGACCACATACACAAAATGGTTAACGGCAAATATCTCGTATGACAGAGGAATTAATTATCTCTGAAATCATACAAATAATTACTGAAAAGAAACATTAGCCAAAATATTTGTTTCAACTCTAATATACCATCATGGATGCATCCTTAATACCTCTGTTTTGTCTGGAAAAACAAGTGATTAAATAAACCATTGGTTGACAACACAAATATACATACACCTGAGGGGAAAAAATGTAGGGTGAGAGAAGTTACCAAATACATCTGTGTATACTGTATAGTTATTCAAGCATAATCCTGAATGGCACAACTGCATTATTTGTTATGGGCTCCCATCCACAACGAACATGTTACATACCGTACTTAGATGAAGTTGAAAAGACGTCCAAGTTCAACCTATGCTAAATGTTGACGACAGATACTTTATCCTATATTTGTTCTTACAGTATATTGATCCAAAGGAAGGCAAACATAAACTCCAATGAGATATATGTTACGGTAGGGATAGCCAGTCTTCATAATAAAGGTTAAGCCCGACTGGTTACACCTGAAAACTGTGGGTCCCTGGTAGCTTAGAAGCACCATAAGCCAAGGACACTGAATATATACTAAACCTGCCATGTGTTCTAACCTTTCCTGTAGTGTTATAAACGTGAGTTTCAAGGGGGATTTTGGGGTAAAATATTTGGAACTTGTGTAGGGGGTCGGGGAACAAAGGTACCGGTAGTCCCGTAAGTCTACCCGACAAGCAGGTAGGCTCTGCAGGTACGCAAAGTGAATTACACCGGGGCTACAAAGTTCCTCCCAGAATCCTTGTTTTCGGCCCCAAGTATCCCAGTCTCATTTCTTCCACATGTACTGTATTATGTTCCCACAAGTTTAGTATGGTTTCTAAGTGTATATTCATCTCTATACAGACAGTCCTGGTAATCTAAATAGGAGCCGTGATGTCTGCATAGAGATCGGGGATCAAAGAGGAGAAGGGAAGTCGGGAGGTGTGGAACTGTTTGGTGAGCGGGGAAGGGTGGGGTACTATGTCTGGAGAACAAGGGCTCCTTGAGGGAAGAAACTTGATCTACCAGACCTGGTGGAGCCTCCCAGTGGGAGGCAATGGGCTGGCTGGGGGAAGCTGCTGCTCATAGGCACAGTTCCCATTGGTCAGTTCATATTTCCCGCTTGCCCGGCTTTTCGAGCCGGCACGACACGCTCCCTCTGACGTAGACAGCCAGATGAGCCCCCATTCTGATTGGCTGGTAGTTATGATCCGTTCTCTGATTGGTTGCCAGTCTCCTTTCCATATTAAACATAGGACAGCGAGGTCTATGTATGGAAACTGACGATCTTGAGGCTTGGGTCAGTGAGGCACTGGCGGGCTTTTCAACGTGGCCATGTTGTGAATAGCCAAGCAACTGGCTTCGTTTTTAGCTGCAGAAGCCTGCCTAGCCGAGACCAAGTTTTAAAGACGCGGCCAAGTTCTGAGCAGAGAACGAAGCGGGGAAAGCAATGCGGCTCTCCCGAAAAGAGTAGTGTGTGTTCCTAGACGTGAATCGCACAGGGTAAACCTTCTCGAAGTGGGCGCCCTGTACCTAGTTGAGGCTAGATATTCACCCCAGACCCCCAGTTAAGTGTGACTTACTTGTTCTTTGTGTATCATTTGTATGTGTGGGTTTTACCCAAATAAACCTCATTTTATTCCACTACCTTGTTCTTCCTAGTGAATTGGACCCGAAAGGTAAAAAGTGTCCAACGCGCTGGTCTCCCGTGACAATATCATCTAATGATATCTTATAAGGGGGAAAATAAATTATTTCCTGACTCAAATATTGGCAATCAGATTACTCCCTGGATCAACATCCTTCCCATGTTTATTTATTTGGTATATCCCTGTATACATTTCCTTTCTAAAAAGATGTTCAACTTTTTTTTTTTTTTTAAATCTCCATTGTATCTGACAACAGTCTCCATGGTAATGAATTTCACATTGTAACTGCCCTTACTGTAAAGAATCCTTTCCTTTGTTGCTGGTGACATCTCCTTTCCTCCAACCTAAAGTTATGACCCTGTGTCATTTGTACAGCGCTTGTGATGAATGGTTATTTTGAAAGCTTGTATTGACCCTGAATATATTTGTATACAGTTGGCATATCCCCTCTAATAATCCGGTTTCTCCCTGGATCAACCTTCCTCTGTTCTATTATACTGACCATAAATGCCCATTTCCCAGCTAAAGTTTCTTCGAAAGCAATTGATCTTTACACTAACAATAGAGTACAGTTTCTTTGCACACAGTTTTATTGAGACTCCAGATATAGACCACCCCTTGCCTCCTGTCCATCATTAGATCAGCAGAGCTCAACGGTGGTTCCATCCGCTCCTGACACCTATCTGATTGCTGAGAAATTAGATTTTCCCAATGACACAGACTTTCATTTGCTGCTGTAGTAAGGCTGCCAGTGTAAGCTATTTTGTGCCCTCAAACACATTTTATTGTCCAGGGTATTCAGAGCCTGATTCAATATCCTCTGAAGCAACTTGAAAGTGTTTTTTTACCAGTCCCTTTGGGCCATATTGAATCGGGCCCTTAAAGTCTCTAGTTTGCTGGTGATCATGGGATCCCTGGAAGTGGGAGCACCATAGTGGTCATCCGCTGGGTCCCTCAGGTCAAACTATTTTTACAAATAAATCCAGCCGTACAGAATCTCTAAAGGTGCAATTGCCCTTACCCAACACACAAGCAACATTTTGTAAAAATGCAAAAGCGTACAACGTAAAAATGGAATTGGCTTCATTAAAACAACATTTTGGTTTAATTTGCTAATCCAGAAAGCTTTTCTGTTAAGGGGTTGCTGAATGGGGCTAACAATTTCTTCAAAGCACAGGTCTCCTTTGAGACAGAGATACAAAGTAGAGCTCAACATGAACTACAGTGGCGACACTGTTTATTTGAGCGCGGCCGTAGCCGCGGTGTGGGGGAGCCGATGGCAAGCCGGCGGCTCATCTCGGGATCTCCCTGGCGCATGCAGCGCGTCACTCTGGCGCCGGTCACACGGCCCAGGGTTCCCCGGCATCCCCGAAGGCTGCAGAGGCAGCAGGGGTAAGGGGGATGCTGCGCGCAGCTTGCGCAAGCCAGGGGGAGCAGCCAGGGGTTCGCGGGACGGGGCTTATTCTGACTCGCTCGCGGCTCCGTTTTGGCGCCAGCCGGAATAAGCCCCGTTCATAAGGGGCACAAAACGGGCAAATGCTCGAATAAACTTTGCCGCTGCTGTATGCAACTAATGTTGTCAGATTTATTATAAATCATTCTTCCTGATAATGTACAGGTTATTAAGAATTTATATTAGTGTTAGGACCCTTGAGACGTGGTGTGCCTTGGAGGGGCTCAAGGGCTTACGACACTTTGGCCAAAGAGTTAAACTAAAAGACCATTTTATTCAAAAGATTATCTATATCTATTTTATATCTAATCAATATATATATATATATATATATATATATATATATATATATATATATACACACACACACTGTACCGTGCATTTGTGTCAATGGATGTAGCACTGAGCTCTGTCTGTGTTTCATGTTCTGTCTCTGGTTTTAAACAAAGTAGAGCTCACCTGATGAAAGGTCCATATGGGACCTGAAACATCTTTCCACTGTTCTTGCTTTCTACATTAAATGGAGAATTGCATTATGATGTTGTGAGTAGAGCTCTGTATCTCTGTCCCAGAGGAGACCTGCACTTTAAAGAAATTGTTTGTCTATGTTGTGTTGGCTGCACAAGCAGGTTTCTCCTCGCCTGAGGCTGTTTCCCTGCACTTTGGAACGGTCTCTGAATAAAGCGCCCTTGTGCCCGAAACGCGTAAGTGATTTTTACCCTGTTACCTATGTACCAATACATTTTTTCACTACTTCGATTTCCAACCCCTGGTGATTTTTTTTCAGCTGTGCACCACCATCCTGTTCTTTCATCTGCATACTGTCTACCGGCAGGAGCACGCCGAGCACAGCTCACATCGGAAGAGACCCCGCAAGTACCTCTTAAAGTCTTTCTTTCAACCGAGATTCTCAAACACACTTATACTATGGAGATCACGATATGCAAACTGTGACCGGAGATTGTAACTATATCAGGTCTTCATACATGGGATCAGACCTCTGCCTCCAGCAGTCGCAGTATATACTTACACATTACATTGATACATTCGATCACCAACAAGAGGCTTTACAAACCGGGATTGAAATTGTATTTCTTCATGTGAATGTATACTTGATTTGTTATATACAAATTTCTTCTTCAACACTTATTTATGCTTACTGCTGATTACTGACCACGAGGTTTTTGAAGCACTGTTTCCTTTGGGATCTTCACAATACTTTTGCTCTGAATGTGGGACTGCTTTTCAAGCAAGTATTTTGTCTCCGTTTCGAAATAATTTTTAGCCTCATCGAGGGTCAATAAAGAGGTGGGAGAGTTGGGGGTATTTATATGTGCAAGCTGTCGCAAAAGGGATGAGCGAGGGGGGACGGAAGCAGAAACCTCTCGAGTTTGTTTAGCATTATCACAAACTAATGTAAAAATATTACACTATATGTATAGGTGTCTGATTTTTATATGGGAAAGTATCCATTAACAAGATCTAACCCCTCCAAAAATGTCACTACAATTTGTTCATTTTGAGCCTAGAAAGGACTCTCTTATCTTTCTCCAAATATCAACTGGGGAAACTTTGAAGAGTTGGTGCAAAGGGAGGACATCACATAAAATAAAGTATTCTAGATCCCTCTGTAATATTACAAACATGACACCATACCCACCCCATGGGAGGCAAGATAAAGCTATTGAGAAGTAGGATGTGTTTTACCGACTTGTTTTTGGTGCATTTTGTTATATTCGTGCACATTTGGTTGCTCACGGATGAAGATTTGTATGAAGTATCAGGAATGTAGCTTTCCTCTGTTCTAGGTGGTTTGTGAAAACGTGCCAACTGCTTCTGAGGGTTGTTTCTCCTTCCTTTACCCCGAGGTTTTTAACAGGCATTTAAATCTGTTTTCCTTTGCTGTGCCGGGGTGGACATATATGCAAGAGCCATAGATGTGAAAACAGGACTGCAAACGTGTTCATTTGTCTTTCAAAGATATGCTACACCTTATACAGATTTATCAAGACACTCTGTAGGCTATGATACCTTTAACTGGCCAAACAGATGGATGGCCATTTGGAGAGCCCTGCAATAAACACTTGATTTTGATAAAGCCATTTTATTTTTTTTACCTTGGACTCCCCTCTCGCTTTTTGTATGACCTGTATAATTTCATGTAACTTACACACACAACACATGTATAACTCAATTTTAAAGGCCTACCTATTTGTTGTGCTTCCTCCGTGTAGAGGCATTTAATATACAAATCCTGCACCTTACCCACACACTTCCCACTTATTGTTACTGCTTTTGTATGTGTCCATTTTTTGTGTATTAGTATGTAGATCTTCAGAAGACTATAGAGATCAGCTTACTTTGAAATTCATTTCTTCCACTTTCTGTATGTCAGTACACATCTTATTCTTTGGCCTTCACAAGCCTCACTCCTCGCAAGGAAAATATGTTTGTAGGTAGGTACGGGCCACTTAACATTTTAAAGCAGGATGCCAAGAGATATTTGATTTTATATATATTTATATATGTAGCGCTGTTTCCCCCACCCTATGGGAGATATGGCGGCTACTGAGTGTGTGGTGCTTTACCTGTGGCTCACAGGAGGCCTGAACCTCTGCAGCTGGGAGCTCGGGGTGTACCTGATCCGTCTGGTGACAGCGCCTCCACGTGTGAGTGATCCTGACAGTGTCGGATAACCCCTTCACAGGCCCCAATGTGATAAGATCACACACTTGTATTTAGTAACAGTTTTCTAATCACAGGTAAAACTATGTATATTACTAATCCACATACAATATAGGCATCGAACGGCCGTAGCCCCACCGTGACCTCCAACCATAGTGGCCACCCCTGATGAGATCTCCCCAAAGTACTGAGGTGCCCCAGGGCAGCCAACCTCTCTGGTGTCCACAGGAGCCAACCCACCCAATGTGTGAGACAGCGCTGCCCACAGTAACTGAAAGTGTTATAGTTGGTGCCTGCGCAGGTGCTCAAGCACCCGGGGTTGGCCGAAAAGCAAAAGGGACCCACTGATCCAGCGACATCGATGTCTGTGAAGCCTCCGCCTCTGCGTGGGGTGAACTCCGGTAGGAGGGTGTTAGAACATATGACATAAACCATATTTGGGAGAATGTGAGTGTGTCCTTCCCCCATTAAATCCATTTGTTTGTGCAATTGTGACGGGGAGGAAAGGGTTAATACCTGATTTGACATGCATTACTGTTGTTGCCCTGTCCCCGCTATTTTTATTCCCCATTTGCAGGCCATTCCCTGTCTGCGAGGGTAAAAGACAAGATGCATTGCTTGCCATACCCTCTAACCGACACATGATGGCAGATCTTAAATGTAAGGCAGGAGGTATTTTTTTGTAAGTCCAAGCAGGAATTACTTGGACATACAGCTGTGATATGGGTGAATGAGCTTCGGTATTTTTATGACCAAGCCTCAAAGGGCTGTAGTTATTTTTATGGCAGAAGCCTCAAAGGGCTCTCACAGATTTAGAGTCCCCCTGTCTAAAAGAGTGTCAATTATGAAAAGACCCAGAGACCCATAATGTATACAATACTGGCATACTGATGCACAGCAGATGTCAGGCTAGTGACACCTTTGAGGCAGAGACCAGACACAGTGGCCCCAAGTTATGGGTGTAGCCCAGGTATGCTAAGGGGCCTGGGCATCAACCTGACCCATGTGCCCTGCCCACCGGACAGCCCTTTTGACCGGTCTTATGAACTGTGGGTCACTTGGCTATTCGTGGTTTTTTTTGTTCCCACGAGGGGATTGGATCCACATGTTGAAGATAGCTTTGGGCAGTCTATAACTGTGGATTCCCAATTATTCCCAGTGTGATTCCTGAATTTTAATCCATGATGTAAAGATGCAAGACTTTGTTCCAGTACAGCAGCAACCAGTCCAGGAGTGAAGGGGTTAATAACCACATAACCACAGGACTTTTAAAACCTAGGCTGTATTTCTTTCGCTTGCAAGCAGAAGACAATTTCTTTTGTTTCAAAGGACAATTTCTTTCATTTCCTGATTCCCGTAAGTGTTGTTTTCAAGTGTATTCTGCAGATGTCGTGTGTTTGTCTATTAAGGAAATAAATCACAATTTATTTTGCAACTTGTTCTGTTCAATCAAGTACCCAGAAATATAAATGTGTTGATAAAAGTTGGTGTCATCGTGTCAAGCTTTTAAAAAACTGGTGGCAGCTGGTGGGATACTGATTTAACCTATATTGCAGTTTCCTGCGGGCTCAGTAATATAGTGAGGACTTTGTAGCTTGCGAGCTCCTCAGACAAGTAGCAACTGACACACACTTCTAAAGAGCACGAGAGACTTCACTGTTCCCTTCACCCATACTCTGAAGTATACTGTACTTCGCTGCTTTGTGCTCTTCAATGGAGAAAGTGCTGAAGAAATTTGCAGTTAACATTTTGGTTTTATTATATTTGATCAAAGCAATTCTCGAATGACTGTAATGGTGCACTTTAATTTTGTCATTGTCATTTTACTCCCCATCTATGCCTAGTGATCCTTGCAGTGGTTACTGTATGTGAATCGGACTTCTCATTGCAGTGTTTTTATAAAGCACTTTTTGTTTCTTTTCTTCACAGGGTAAAGCTGCAGAAAACCTGCTGAAAGTGGTGGCAGAGTAAGTTTGCCAATGTAATAATTGTCAGCAATGATTATGGGAATTGCTTATTCATATCTCTATATAGAGAGAGATCTATATATATCACTCGATTATAGGTGTCTAGCTCTCATATCGTAGACATAAGTGTATTCGGATCCTCAGTACATGGATAACAATGTTTGGTGCATGTGTTAACAATCGTATAGTAGTTACTAATTTTCTTTTCCCACAGGTTAGAAGAGACAAGAAACACCCTTAAAAATACAGAGAAATCCCTCATAGAGACGAACGAAGAAATTGAACGGACAAGAGCTTTAGAATCGAAGGCCTTCCAAGAAAAAGAGGAATGCAGATCAAAACTAGAAGAAGCCTTTGAAGAAATGGATAAAATGTTTACGGTAATTAGTAACCACTTTTAGGTTTGCACGACTACTTGTTGATCAAAACTGGTCAGCGTGGGCTATGCAAAGTGTACAGAACTCGATGGCCTGCAGTTTATAAGCAGTTTTTTTCTTTTGACAAGCATAAAATACTCAACTTTTTGAGTATTGATTGCCGCACATGTCGAAACATATATGTTTTTTCATAAGCTGAGGGTACATAGTTCAAACTTTGCATTTATTTCTTGTCTTTGGTGAGTTAGCAAAAAAATGCAGACAGGCCTTACAATAACTAAAAATCCATTTAAATACATCCTGATTGTTCAAGGTGCATGTATTTGAATATAAACGTTATAATAGAGTAGAATAAAACATTTACAGTTTACACAACACGAAACGGGCTGAATATGTATCGTCTTCATGCAGCAACCGCCTAAACCAAACTGCTGGACAATGACACCACAGCCTTTGTTTGGTTCCATGCTCTGTGTTTAATGACTGCTGCTCTGAATATTGGGATACATGCTTTTTTTAATGGATGAATTATCTTCTGTAGCTGACTTTGTGTGCGTCGATTTGCAGGAGCTGGATTTGTTAAAGAAGCAAGTTGCATTTCTTGCGGAAGAGAATGGAAAATTACTTGGCCATCAAAACCCAAACCAGAAGATTCAATACCTTGTGAAACTTAAGAAAGACAATGTTAAACTTACTGAGGTATGACCATTGTATTCACATGTGTAATCTAACTTATGTTGTGTATATGGGATATGATCCCAATCCTCAGGGCTCAGCTGTATGTGGAAATAACTTGATTGAAGTCTCAATCACCATGCATCTGGTCATTAGAGCATATAATAAGCTGTATGAGGCTCAATGTAGTATAATACAGATAAGTGTACAGGTACAACTGGAGGAGTGACACAGAACTCTATATATACCATAAAGGCACTGTCTAAATCCCCAGTAAACCAAAGTACATACCTATTGATCAATTGATCTGTGATGGCCATCAAAACCCAAACCAGAAGATTCAATACCTTGTGAAACTTAAGAAAGACAATGTTAAACTTACTGAGGTATGACCATTGTATTCACATGTGTAATCTAACTTATTTCCCTGAAGGTGTAAATTGGAGCCCTATGTACTGTATTTCAGGTATTCTGCTGGTAACAACTTGTAGTAATTCTTAACTAAATTTCATTTAACATAAACTTTTTTTTGTTTTTCAGGAGGCAGAAAAATTGCGCCTTGAGAATACTATCCTAAAAGAAGTAAAAAAATGTGAAAACTGCTAACAATGTTTCCTGGTGTGGGCATCCGATATTTTGTTTTCAATGTGTACGTTACAGCTGTGGAAGCAGAATATATTGACAGATATGTATATTATAATCTGTCAACTGTAGGTACTGCAACAGATAATACAGTAATATTACATCATGCACTGAAGACATCAGTAAGATGCCTGCCATAATATGTAGAAAACTTTGCTGACTCGCAACTTGAAAAATAATTAGATCCCAGTGTCGTATGTATCTCGACAACCAAATTTGATATGGTTGATTGGGCTTTTGCCCTTTAGTTTTTTTCTATGCTGAACGCATAGGAATTGTAACAGGGCCACACACTGTTACAACACAGCTGCCTTCTAGTAATACAATAAAGCACAAATGTTGGTAGTGTGTGTGAGATGTAAAACAAGTGCATTCAGCTATTATTCTGAGAGCCCTGAAATAGCAATGAATTATTTGTATACAGTTAGTGACGGGTACCTGGGCATCTGATCTTTCTTCTTCTTTCCGTCATCTGGAATTCATTTTGGGATGGCTTATTTTCAAACATCAGTTAGACACAGTGATTTCAAGATATATATGTGTGTATGTATGTTCTCCGTTCTGAATGGCCACTCACCGGAATCCAAAGTAGTGCACACCATATAAATTGTAAAATATTAGCTACTCTGAGAGCAACTGGTGTCGTGCTCAACACAAATCCGTATATGTACAAAATAAGACATCCAATATAAGTATAGAATATCAATTTTGAGCCGTCCCACCAACAGCATTGGGGCTTGTCAAGGACCTTTTCAGAGTTGCTTTCACTTTGAAAAAAGGCCTTTAGTGGATAAAAACAGTGGTAGTGTAAGTAAAGTATATACATTTAATAAACACTGAGTGCCTGTGATTTATTGTACATGTTCGGTAGGCTAATACTGGGGGGCGCAAACTGGGGGGCGCACAGCGGTTACAGAGGCCCCGCGCCCTCCCCAAGGCATTTCAATGAAATGCCGGGGGAGGCTTGAGGTCTCTGTAACATCCCTTACCAGCTACCAGCCGGGTCTTCGGTGACGCGGCGTCAAATGGTGCTGCGGGGTCACGTGATCCGCTGAGTCATTTGACGCCGGGTCGTGGGTGAGGGGGGGCGCAGGTCAAAAACTTTGTGCACCCCTGGGCTAACATATTAAAGTTTAGACAGCTAGCTCCTATTGAAGATTATTCCACTGAGGTAGTTAACATGTGGATTTCTAGAATGTGCAACAACTTTGTGGTCTTTCCCTGTAGAATAATCCACAATATAATTGCATTAATAAAGTTGATGTACATTTGAAATCAATATGAAACCATTTTACAAGTTTTAAAAAAAAAACACACACATAAAATTGCATTTTTATCAACATTTTCAATGTTCATGTTTTGTTATCTGGGTATGTCATTGAACACAAGTTAAAAATATCTTGAAAAATAAACATTGTAAGTGATCTTTTAACTGTTCTGTGTAATAATTCAGTCTGTCTATTCTTTAGTTTGCCTTTCTTGTAAGACATTTTTCAATGTGACGTTTTCCTGCAGTTTGTCTACCCCTGGAATTATACATAAATCACCATTTTTCAGAATCTCACAGATGGCAACTATGTTTTGTTTGTCTAAAATAATGTAGAAATGTTGGTGAGCTACCCGTCCGTGTAGATTACTAGTATGTGCAGCAGATAATGTATGTTTCATAAGTCTCCTTTTGGTGTTTGGTGAAGAAGTTATGTTAAGCTTGGTGACGAACGTTAACCTTATTTCATGTTCTGTTATCTTTTTGAGTTGTGCTTATACTTCATATGCATTGTACCTGCGAATCCATCTAAAGATTTTCTGGTGCTCTTATTTGTTTTAAACCTCATATTTCCTATTCTTTATGATGACACAACCCGCAAACAACTATTTAATGAGGAAATAAATATAGTTGGTAAAGCAGAATCGACACACATTCTAGATTTGCCATAACACCTAACGACTGCAGGGTGAAATGCAGAGGATCTGGGGAGGACATAAAGCGCAAAAAACTTCCTCTCCAGGGTGGAAAAATCACATGGAATCTCAACCGATGTAGGCAGCATATGTGGGGGAAAAAGAAGAAAAAATATAGTGCAACACAGTTTTAATTAATATAAAATACTCGAGCAAGGAGCTCCAATACACTCACATGCTTTGAAAAGGCATTTTTTTTTAAAGATATTTCGATTTACCCAAAATAGACACAATTAGTGCACCTAAAGCTATTGCTTTAGAATCTAATTTTTGCCACACAACACTAAAAAAATCAGTCTACTTTTTTCCCACGACACGATAAGGGTAATTTTGTAGATACCATCTATAGTCTCATCAATAATGATTTTGAAAAATTAGTCCTAAATTCTAAAGGTAAGAATAATGTTACACAGAAAGAAATTGAGGCCCTAAATAAATTAGCTGAGGACAAAAATGTAGTGATTAAAGCAGCCGACAAAGGTGGTGGTACGGTGGTTATGAGTAGGAAGTATGCTCCAGATCAAATAAAAGCAGTTTAACCACTCAGGGTTCAGACGCACTTGGGTTGATGCCAATCAGCTACAGCACGTCCTCTACTTCCGCATTCGGGCGGCGTCTGACGTCACGGACCGGTTCCTTCAGATATCCAGTAATAGGGGAAGGATCCTCTGGTCCCGTGGTAGTCAGCAGCAACACAAAGCGTGTGGGCGGGAGGACGCGATGACAGCACAGCTGATGTCACGGCAGAGCGTCCGCATGGAAACGGACTCCTTCACAGGTCTGAGCGCACAGGAACCCCTACGCGTTTCATCCGATGGGTCGGACTTCTTCAGGTGTGTAGGGATACAGCACAATGACTGAATTAAATAGTCCTCAAAATGGGAGGGGACTGATGACGTCACGGCGCAAACTGAGTATGATAGGCTCACTGTACCTCAACAATAAGCCACAATTCATTGATAAAGTAATAGGAACACTAATAAGTGACTGTGAGCAAAAAAGGGGATACTTAATATTAATAACATGATGTTTATATAATACAAATGCATAATAAAATTACACAATAAAAATCATGAAAAATAAGGACCCCAAATTACAAAGACGAAGAATCTAAATGGAGACAAGAAAAGAGATCAGTGCATATACATAAAAAACATATTGTAAAAACCATATATTAAAGAACAGACCTAATTTAAAAAGAGATATAGAAAATATGTCTTAAAAATGCACTCTAAAGTTGATGAGACTATAGAAGGTATCTACAAAATTACCCTTATCGTGTCGTGGGGAAAAAGTAGATTGATTTTTTAGTGTTGTGTGGCAAAAATTAGATTCTAAAGCAATAGCTTTAGGTGCACTAATTGTGTCTATTTTGGGTAAATCGAAATTTCTTTTTAAAAAATGCCTTTTCAAAGCATGTGAGTGTATTGGAGCTCCTTGCTCGAGTATTTTATATTAATTAAAACTGTGTTGCACTATATTTTTTCTTTCCCCACATATGCTGCCTACATCGGTTGAGATTCCATGTGATTTTTCCACCCTGGAGAGGAAGTTTTTTGCGCTTTGTGTCCTCCCCCAGATGTTACTTTGAGAGATTGAGAAATCTCTCACACCAGCTGCATCTCCGCTTGGTGATATTCATTTGTTGTTTTTTGTTTATTTATTAATGTATTATTAAGGTTTGCGCTTACTTTCCTTGCACCATGAAATGCAGAGGGATGCTTGAACAAAACAGACTGACCATTCAATGCTCAATATTCAGATTTCTAATCTACATCTTGTTTGTTTGTCTTATGTTTGTTTTGTTTGCCACTGACTGTGAATAAATCTTTTCTACCAATACTTACTGTCTATTGTAGGTTTTTTTTGTATTATTATTATTATTTATGACTTATCAAAGGACATGGTTAAAGAGAGCAAATTATACAACATGGAAAATGGGCATGGGTGTACCTTTTTAATCTTGTATTTTGTTCAGCATCAATTGGCTAGTAATTGTTGGATAAATCCAAACAGGCTTTTTCTAAATGGTTTATCAATCCCTGAAGGGGCAATTTCATTAAAAGAGAGAAGCACTTGGAAATCATAACACTTCCATCAAATATGAAGTACTTTTGTATTGGTTTATTTTCCTTAGCCTATAATTGTACTGTAAACATGAATAGACCACAGAACAAGTACTTCAGTAATAAAACGACCACATACACAAAATGGTTAACGGCAAATATCTCGTATGACAGAGGAATTAATTATCTCTGAAATCATACAAATAATTACTGAAAAGAAACATTAGCCAAAATATTTGTTTCAACTCTAATATACCATCATGGATGCATCCTTAATACCTCTGTTTTGTCTGGAAAAACAAGTGATTAAATAAACCATTGGTTGACAACACAAATATACATACACCTGAGGGGAAAAAATGTAGGGTGAGAGAAGTTACCAAATACATCTGTGTATACTGTATAGTTATTCAAGCATAATCCTGAATGGCACAACTGCATTATTTGTTATGGGCTCCCATCCACAACGAACATGTTACATACCGTACTTAGATGAAGTTGAAAAGACGTCCAAGTTCAACCTATGCTAAATGTTGACGACAGATACTTTATCCTATATTTGTTCTTACAGTATATTGATCCAAAGGAAGGCAAACATAAACTCCAATGAGATATATGTTACGGTAGGGATAGCCAGTCTTCATAATAAAGGTGAAGCCCGACTGGTTACACCTGAAAACTGGGTCCCTGGTAGCTTAGAAGCACCATAAGCCAAGGACACTGAATATATACTAAACCTGCCATGTGTTCTAACCTTTCCTGTAGTGTTATAAACGTGAGAGTTTCAAGGGGGATTTTGTGGTAAAATATTTGGATCTTGTGTAGGGGGTCGGGGAACAAAGGTACCGGTAGTCCCGTAAGTCTACCCGACAAGCAGGTAGGCTCTGCGGGTACGCAAACTGAATTACACCGGGGCTACAAAGTTCCTCCCAGAATCCTTGTTTTCAGCCCCAAGTATCCCAGTCTCATTTCTTCCACATGTACTGTATTATGTTCCCACAAGTTTATATGGTTCATAAGTGTATATTCATCTCTATACAGACAGTCCTGGTAATCTAAATAGGAGCCGTGATGTCTGCATAGAGATTGGGGATCAAAGAGGAGAAGGGAAGTCGGGAGGTGTGGAACTGTTTGGTGAGCGGGGAAGGGTGGGGTACTATGTCTGGAGAACAAGGGCTCCTTGAGGGAAGAAACTTGATCTACCAGACCTGGTGGAGCCTCCCAGTGGGAGGCAATGGGCTGGCTGGGTTATGCTGCTGCTCATAGGCACAGTTCCCATTGGTCAGTTCATATTTCCCGCTTGCCCGGCTTTTCGAGCCGGCACCACACGCTCCCTCTGACGTAGACAGCCAGATGAGCCCCCATTCTGATTGGCTGGTAGTTAGGATCCGTTCTCTGATTGGTTGCCAGTCTCCTTTCCATATTAAACATAGGACAGCGAGGTCTATGTATGGAAACTGACGATCTTGAGGCTTGGGTCAGTGAGGCACTGGCGGGCTTTTCAACGTGGCCATGTTGTGAATAGCCAAGCAACTGGCTTCGTTTTTAGCTGCAGAAGCCTGCCTAGCCGAGACCAAGTTTTAAAGACGCGGCCAAGTTCTGAGCAGAGAACGAAGCGGGGAAAGCAATGCGGCTCTCCCGAAAAGAGTAGTGTGTGTTCCTAGACGTGAATCGCACAGGGTAAACCTTCTCGAAGTGGGCGCCCTGTACCTAGTTGAGGCTAGATATTCACCCCAGACCCCCAGTTAAGTGTGACTTACTTGTTCTTTGTGTATCATTTGTATGTGTGGGTTTTACCCAAATAAACCTCATTTTATTCCACTACCTTGTTCTTCCTAGTGAATTGGACCCGAAAGGTAAAAAGTGTCCAACGCGCTGGTCTCCCGTGACAATATCATCTAATGATATCTTATAAGGGGGAAAATAAATTATTTCCTGACTCAAATATTGGCAATCAGATTACTCCCTGGATCAACATCCTTCCCATGTTTATTTATTTGGTATATCCCTGTATACATTTCCTTTCTAAAAAGATGTTCAACTTTTTTTTTTTTTTTAAATCTCCATTGTATCTGACAACAGTCTCCATGGTAATGAATTTCACATTGTAACTGCCCTTACTGTAAAGAATCCTTTCCTTTGTTGCTGGTGACATCTCCTTTCCTCCAACCTAAAGTTATGACCCTTTGTCATTTGTACGGCGCTTGTGATGAATGGTTATTTTGAAATCTTGTATTGACCCTGAATATATTTGTATACAGTTGGCATATCCCCTCTAATAATCCGGTTTCTCCCTGGATCAACCTTCCTCTGTTCTATTATACTGACCATAAATGCCCATTTCCCAGCTAAAGTTTCTTCGAAAGCAATTGATCTTTACACTAACAATAGAGTATAGTTTCTTTGCACACAGTTTTATTGAGACTCCAGATATAGACCACCCCTTGCCTCCTGTCCATCATTAGATCAGCAGAGCTCAACGGTGGTTCCATCCGCTCCTGACACCTATCTGATTGCTGAGAAATTAGATTTTCCCAATGACACAGACTTTCATTTGCTGCTGTAGTAAGGCTGCCAGTGTAAGCTATTTTGTGCCCTCAAACACATTTTATTGTCCAGGGTATTCAGAGCCTGATTCAATATCCTCTAAAGCAACTTGAAAGTGTTTTTTTACCAGTCCCTTTGGGCCATATTGAATCAGGCCCTTAAAGTCTCTAGTTTACTGGTGATCATGGGATCCCTGGAAGTGGGAGCACCATAGTGGTCATCCGCTGGGTCCCTCAGGTCAAACTATTTTTACAAATAAATCCAGCCGTACAGAATCTCTAAAGGTGTAATTGCCCTTACCCAACACACAAGCAACATTTTGTAAAAATGCAAAAGCGTACAACGTAAAAATGGAATTGGCTTCATTAAAACAACATTTTGGTTTAATTTGGTAATCCAGAAAGCTTTTCTGTTAAGGGGTTGCTGAATGGGGCTAACAATTTCTTCAAAGCACAGGTCTCCTCTGAGACAGAGATACAAAATAGAGCTCAACATGAACTATGCAACTAATGCTGTCAGATTTATTATAAATCATTCTTCCTGGTAATGTACAGGTTATTAAGAATTTATATTAGTGTTAGGACCCTTGAGACGTGGTGTGCCTTGGAGGGGCTCAAGGGCTTACGACACTTTGGCCAAAGAGTTAAACTAAAAGACAATTTTATTCAAAAGATTATCTATATCTAATATATATATATATATATATATATATATATATATATATATATATATATATATATATATATATATATATATATATATATATATGCAAATATAACTGTATGCTCATCTGCATGTCTTAGGCAGGTCTGCAACCCCGCCTTTCCCCATTATCACCCAGCATACAGCACTTCCACTGCAGCAAGGGATTCTGGGAAATGACATGCAAATGAGCACACAGTGTCACTTTTTGCCTCAATAACCATTTTTAACATGGTTCCCTATAGGCTTAAGCTTGCTGCATGGTCACACCTTTGAGCACAGCCAGGGTTAAGGTGCATAGCCAGAAAACCACCCACAGACAGCCGTTTCGACCTTGATGGGTCTCATCAGTGTGGGGTTATTGAGGCAAAAAGTGACACTGTGTGCTCATTTGCATGTCATTTCCCAGAATCCCTTGCTGCAGTGGAAGTGCTGTATGCTGGGTGATAATGGGGAAAGGCGGGGTTGCAGACCTGCCTAAGACATGCAGATGAGCATACAGTTATATTTGCATATTTGCTTTCCTATGGAGGGTTTTTGTCACTTTTTTTACTCGCCATAACTTAACTCAGTATTATGGTTTTTATATATATATATATATATATATATATATATATATATATATATATATATATATATATATATATATATATATATATATATATACATACAAATACAACTGTATGCTCATCTGCATGTCTTAGGCAGGTCTGCAACCCCGCCTTTCCCCATTATAACCCAGCATACAGCACTTCCACTGCAGCAAGGGATTCTGGGAAATGACATGCAAATGAGCACACACTGTCACTTTTTGCCTCAAAAAACATTTTTAACATGGTTCCCTATAGGCTTAAGCTTGCTGCATGGTCACAGCTTTGGGCACAGCCAGGGTTAAGGTGCATACCCAGAATACCACCCACAGACAGCTGTTTTGACCTTGATGGGTCTCATCAGTGTGGAGTTGATTTTAACTGGGTATGCAAAGATATATATATATATATATACACACACACACACACACACACACACACACACACACACACACACACACACTGTACCGTGCATTTGTGTCAATGGATGTAGCACTGAGCTCTGTCTGTGTTTCATGTTCTGTCTCTGGTTTTAAACAAAGTAGAGCTCACCTGATGAAAGGTCCATATGGACCTGAAACGTCTTTCCACTGTTCTTGCTTTCTACATTAAATGGGGAATTGCATTATGATGTTGTGAGTAGAGCTCTGTGTATCTCTGTCCCAGAGGAGACCTGCACTTTGAAGAAATTGTTTGTCTATGTTGTGTTGGCTGCACAAGCAGGTTTCTCCTCGCCTGAGGCTGTTTCCCTGCACTTTGGAACGGTCTCTGAATAAAGCGCCCTTGTGCCCGAAACGTAAGGGATTTTTACCCTGTTACCTATGTGCCAATACATTTTTTCACTGCTTCGATTTCCAACCCCTGGTGATTTTTTTTCGGCTGTGCACAACCATCCTGTTCTTTCATCTGCATACTGTCTACCGGCAGGAGCACGCCGAGCCCAGTTCACATCGGAAGAGACCCCGCAAGTACCTCTTAAAATCTTTTTCAACAGAGATTCTCAAACACACTTATACTATGGAGATCACGATATGCAAACTGTGACCGGAGATTGTAACTATATCAGGTCTTCATACATGGGATCAGACCTCTGCCTCCAGCAGTCACAGTATATACTTACACATTACATTGATACATTCTATCACCAACCAGAGGCTTTACAAACCGGGATTGAAATTGTATTTCTTCATGTGAATGTATACTTGATTTGTTACATACAAATTTCTTCTTCAACACTTATTTATGCTTACTGCTGATTACTGCCCACAAAGTTTTTGAAGCACTGTTTCCTTTGGGATCTTCACAATACTTTTGCTCTGAATGTGGGACTGCTTTTCAAGTAAGTATTTTGTCTCCGTTTCAAAATAATTTTTAGCCTCATCGAGGGTCAATAAAGAGGTGGGAGAGTTGGGGGCATTTATATGTGCAAGCTCTCGCAAAAGGGATGAGCGAGGGTGGACGGAAGCAGAAACCGCTCGTTTGTTTAGCATTATCACAAACTAATGTAAAAATATTACACTATATGTACTGTATAGGTGTCTGATTTTTATATGGGAAAGTATCCATTAACAAGATCTAACCCCTCCAAAAATGTCACTACAATTTGTTCATTTTGAGCCTAGAAAGGACTCTCTCTTATCTTTCTCCAAATTTCAACTGGGGAAACTTTGAAGAGTTGGTGCAAAGGGAGGACATCACATAAAATAAAGTATTCTAGATCCCTCTGTAATATTACAAACATGAGACCATACCCACCCCATGGGAGGCAAGATAAAGCTATTGAGAAGTAGGATGTGTTTTACCGACTTGTTTTTGGTGCATTTTGTTATATTGGTGCACATTTGGTTGCTCACGGATGAAGATTTGTATGAAGTATCAGGAATGTAGCTTTCCTCTGTTCTAGGTGGTTTGTGAAAACGTGCCAACTGCTTCTGAGGGTTGTTTCTCCTTCCTTTACCCCGAGGTTTTTAACAGGCATTTAAATCTGTTTTCCTTTGCTGTGCCGGGGTGGACATATATGCAAGAGCCACAGATGTGAAAACAGGACTGCAAACGTGTTCATTTGTCTTTCAAAGATATGCTACACCTTATACAGATTTATCAAGACACTCTGTAGGCTATGACACCTTTAACTGGCCAAACAGATGGACGGCCATTTGGAGAGCCCTGCAATAAACACTTGATTTTGATAAAGCCATTTTTTTTTTTTTTTTACCTTGGACTCCCCTATTGCTTTTTGTATGACCTGTATAATTTCATGTAACTTACACACACAAGACACATGTATAACTCAATTTTAAAGGCCTACCTATTTGTTGTGCTTCCTCCGTGTAGAGGCATTTAATATACAAATCCTGCACCTTACCCACACACTTCTCACTTATTGTTACTGCTTTTGTATGTGTCCATTTTTTGTGTATTAGTATGTAGATCTTCAGAAGACTATAGAGATCAGTTTACTTTGAAATTCATTTCTTCCCCCTTCTGTATGGCAGTACACATCTTATTCTTTGGCCTTCACTAGCCTCACCCCTCGCAAGGAAAATATGTTTGTAGGTAGGTACGGGCCACTAACATTTAAAACAGGATGCCAAGAGATATTTGATTTTATATATATTTATATATGTAGCGCTGTTTCCCCCACCCTATGGGAAATGTGGCGGCTACTGAGTGTGTGGTGCTTTACCTGTGGCTCACAGGAGGCCTGAACCTCCGCTGCTGGGAGCTCGGGGTGTACCTGATCCGTCTGGTGACAGCGCCTCCACGTGTGAGGGATCCTGACAGTGTCGGATAACCCCTTCACAGGCCCCAATGTGATAAGATCACACACTTGTATTTAGTAAGAGTTTTCTAATCACAGGTAAAACTATGTATATTACTAATCCACATACAATATAGGCATCGAACGGCTGTAGCCCCACCGTGACCTCCAACCATAGAGGCCACCCCTGATGAGATCTCCCCAAAGTACGGAGGTGCCCCAGGGCAGCCAACCTCCATGGTGTCCACAGGAGCCAACCTACCCAATGTGTGAGACAGCGCTGCCCACAGTAACTGAAAGTGTTATAGTTGGTGCACGCTGTGAGGTACCTGCCCAGGTGCTCCAGCACCCGGGGTTGGCCGAAAAGCAAAAGGGACCCACTGATCCAACGACGTCGATGTCTGTGAAGCCTCCGCCTCTGCGTGGGGTGAACTCCGGTAGGAGGGTGTTAGAACATATGACATAAACCATATTTGGGAGAATGTGAGTGTGTCCTTCCCCCATTAAATCCATTTGTTTGTGCAATTGTGACGGGGAGGAAAGGGTTAATACCTGATTTGCCATGCATTACTGTTGTTGCCCTGTCCCCGCCATTTTTATTCCCCATTTGCAGGCCATTCCCTGTCTGCGAGGGTAAAAGACAAGATGCATTGTTTGCCATACCCTCTAACCGACACATGATGGCAGATCTTAAATGTAAGGCAGGATGTATTTTTTTGTAGGTCCAAGCAGGAATTACTTGGAAATCCAGCTGTGATATGGGTGAATGAGCTTCGGTATTTTTATGACCAAGCCTCAAAGGGCTGTAGTTATTTTTATGGCAGAAGCCTCTAAGGGCTCTCACAAATTTAGAGTACTCCTGTCTAAAAGAGTGTCAATTATGAAAAGACCCAGAGACCCATAATGTATACAATACGGGCATACTGATGCACAGCAGATGTCAGGCTAGTGACACCTTTGAGGCAGAGACCAGACACAGTGCCCCAAGTTATGGGTGTAGCCCAGGTATGCTCAGGGGCCTGGGCGTCAACCTGACCCATGTGCCCTGCCCACCGGACAGCCCTTTTGACCGGTCTTATGAACTGTGGATCACTTGGCTATTCGTGGGTTGTTTTGTTCCCACGAGGGGATTGGATCCACATGTTAAAGATAGCTTTGGGCAGTCTATAACTGTGGCTTCCCAATTATTCCCAGTGTGATTCCTGAATTTTAATCCATGATGTAAAGATGCAAGACTTTGTTCCAGTACAGCAGCAACCAGTCCAGGAGTGAAGGGGTTAATAACCACAACCACAGGACTTTTAAAACCTAGGCTGTATTTCTTGCGCTTGCAAGCGTTGGACAATTTCTTTTGTTTCAAGGACAATTTCTTTCATTCCCTGATTCCCGTAAGTGTTGTTTTCAAGTGTATTCTGCAGATGTCGTGTGTTTGTCTATTAAGGAAATAAATCACAATTTATTTTGCAACTTGTTCTGTTCAATCAA
Organism: Ascaphus truei; assembly: GCF_040206685.1. Taxonomy (NCBI): domain Eukaryota; kingdom Metazoa; phylum Chordata; class Amphibia; order Anura; family Ascaphidae; genus Ascaphus; species Ascaphus truei. The sequence goes on from NC_134484.1 coordinate 338,693,484, forward strand.
GTACCCAGAAATATAAATGTGTTGATAAAAGTTGGTGTCATCGTGACAGGCTTTTAAAAAACTGGTGGCAGCTGGTGGGATACTGATTGAACCTATATTGCAGTTTCCTGCGGGCTCAGTAATATAGTGAGGACCTTGTAGCTTGCGAGCTCCTCAGACAAGTAGCAACTGACAAACACTTCTAAAGAGCACGAGAGACTTCACTGTTCCCTTCGCCCATACTCCGAAGGCACCATGAGCGATCGCTCAGGAAGGTTCAGGTCATGGACCAGAGAGAAAGTCGTGGAGAGATGTGCGGGGTATGGCTTACCGACAGATGGGCGGTCGAAGGCACAACTGGAGGATTTGGAGCATCATGAGGAACGCAGGGTCCTACCAGAGGGGCAAGTCTCCATAACTGCTGTGTTGGCTGACGCTATTCAGCCCGGAGTGCAGGAGATCCCTCCAGCTCCAGGGCTGCAAGGACATGAGGAGAGTGCTTGTGACCCCCCCGGTCGTGGGTGGTTTGGCACCAGGGGTTGCGGATGAGGTAGCAGCTGCGGCTGCCGAGCGTGCCGTCCCTGGGCTCACTGCACTTCTGGCTACATGGGGAATGGGTGTTAGCACTGCGGAGCGGGTACAGCTCCTGACAGCAGTGCTCGGAAGAACCCACAACTCCTACCTTGCAAACGGGGAACAAGGTATTTCCCGGGCGGATCATCACAGCTTCAGCAAGTTCGTGGATGGCACGGATGACCTCCATGCGTGCCTGAATAACTTCGAGACGCAGTGTTCCCAGTTCCGAATTCCAAGAAGGGACTGGGTGGTCAGACTGTGACCATTGTTATCTGGCAAAGCCAAACGGACTGTGATGGGTATTCCACGCGTGGATGCCGATGACTACGGTCATGTGAAAAGCAAGCTGCTAACCCAGTATGCCCTGACCCCAGAATCTTACAGGGGCAAGTTCCGGACGGGTGTAGTACTCCCCAGAGAGTCATACAGCACCTATGCCAGTAGGATGGCTTTGCACGGGACTCAGTGGGTGGAGGGGAATGGGGTTACAACATTCCATACCCTGCTGGACTTATTCTTTCAGGAGCAGCTGCTGCAGCAGCTTCCCACAGATGTGAGGGGATGGGTCTATGACCATAAACCTCAGACCTATGAGGATGCAGCGAGAATGGCAGATGAGTATGTGGCCAGCCGAGTTGCAATGAAGGACCCTGTAGCACCCAAAGGAGCGGGCCATGTAGCAAAGGGCGCTAAGACTACCACTCCGTGGACACACCAGCCTGCGGCAGCAAACAGCGCACCCAAGGCTGCAGAGTTCAAGCATGAGAGGCGGTGTTATTCCTGCAATAAAGTTGGACATCTCAGGCCAGATTGTCCGGACCGGTCCAAGGGACCCCATCAGGGGCAACGTTCACCAGCTGCAAGGTCGGTCGCCCGTATGCGACTGGCACACACAGAGGAGCCAAGTACAGCCATGCAACCAGCCCACAGAGGGATGCCCAGCGGAGAGACTGCACTTGCCACCTCAGGACCAGCAGCGGAGAGCGGGAGACATCAGGTTGCTCCAGTCGGGATGCAGCCCAACGTTGTCCGGCAGAAGCATCTGCAGAAGATGACCATCGGAGACCGGCAGGCGGACGGCTTGCTAGACTCCGGTGCCACCATGACTCTGGTTCGCCCTGATATGGTGCGGCCAGAGGATTTGCTCCCAGGCACCGGGATGCAAGTGATCATACCAGACGGAGGACCGCGGTCACTCCAGGTTGCCTGGGTCTTTTTGGACTGGGGTGCCGGTCGTGGCATGAGGGAGGTGGGGGTTTTGCCTGGGTTAGATGCTGAGGTCTTGCTGGGTAACGACCTAGGACACGTTACCTGTGTTTTTACCACTGAGCTGACACCTGTTGCAGCGATCACCAGGAGCCAGTCAGCAAGGATCGCAGCAGAACCAGCCCCTGTCACCCTGCATTTGGGACCTACAGTTCCAGTAGTCTCTGCAGAGACCAGACAGGTAAGCCAGACTCAGTCGCTTTCTGACACTGACTTACTGTTCCCTGTACCTGTTCCCTGTCCCCCTGACTCAGATGTGACCGGGGGGTGGCCAGAGTTAGGTGCCCAGTTTAGGGATGCGGTGCGATCTGATCCCAGCTTGGAGGGCATGAGACTGCGGGCGTCCGAGTCTAAGCCAAGCAAGGGGTCTGATTACTTCTTGTGGCACCGCGGGCTCCTATACAGAGAGCAAGGGACCACCGGGTTAGATGAGGTATGGACTGGGAAGAGACAGCTAGTGGTACCCTGGGAATATAGGCAGCAGTTGTTGCGGGTAGCCCACTCCATTCCACTAGCGTGGCATCAGGGGGTCGCTAGGATGCGAGCCCGGCTGTTGCAGCGTTACTACTGGCCGGGGGCATCCAGTGAGGCAGCAGAGTTCTGCCGATCCTGTGATGCCTGCCAGTGAGTAGGTAAGGCGGCTGACCATGTGAAGGCACCCCTGAACCAGTTACCGGTAATAGGGGAACCCTTTCAGCGGGTAGCTATGGACCTCGTGGGACCCCTCATGGTTCCCAGCTGGTCAGGAAAGCGCTACATTCTCACGGTGGTGGATTTTGCCACCCGGTACCCTGAGGCGGTAGCGCTTGCCAGTATTGATGCTAGGGCAGTAGCTAAAGCTCTGTTAGCCATTTTTTCTAGGGTAGGTTTCCCTAGTGAGATCCTAACCAATCAGGGGTCGCAGTTCATGAGTGAATTTCTCCAGTGTCTCTGGGAGGCGTGCGGGGTGAAGCACCAGCGCTCGACCCCTTACCACCCCCAAACCAACGGACTGTGTGAGAGGTTCAATGGTACCCTGAAGCAGATGTTGCAAACATTTATAGAGGCAGAGGGAAAAGACTGGGAGATTCACCTGCAGCATTTGCTGTTTGCGTACCGAGAGGTACCGCAAGAATCCACAGGCTTCTCTCCCTTTGAGCTGCTATATGGTCGCAGGGTACGGGGACCTCTGGACCTATTCCGTGAGGGATGGGAAGGGGAGACTACCACTACTAATGCATCTGTGCTTCAGTATGTGATAGATTTCAGAGACCGGTTAGAGATGCTCATGGGATTGGCACAGGACAACCATAGGGCTGCTCAGACCAAGCAGAAGACTTGGTATGATCAGAATGCCCGTAGCAGAGAATTCATCCAAGGAGAGCAGGTACTTGTTCTCAAGCCCATTCGGGAGAACAAATTAATGGCTGCCTAGTCGGGACCGTATCCGGTACTGCGAAAGATGAACGAGTGCAACTATGTTGTACAGGTAGATGCTGAGACAGGGAGAAATAAGACTTATCACATCAACATGCTGAAGGAGTACATAGCACCGAGTGTGGCGTCGGTGCTGGCCATTTGCAGCCCATCGATGGGGGATCTGGTGAGCAATGCTCTGCCTGATCTCCTGGGGGAGGCTAGGCAGGGAGGCACCATAGAGCAGGTGGAGATAGGGGCTCAGCTGAGTGTCAGGCAGAGAGCAGATGCCAAGGCTATGGTAAAGAAGTATAGGGCTGTTTTCAGACAAGCCAGGGAAGACACACATTGCAGAACACCCAGTGCTGACAGGGGATCTGAGACCTCTGCATAAGCACACGTATAGAGTGTCAGCAGAGGTGAAGGGCAGTATAGAGAGGGAGGTAGAAGAGATGCTGGCCCTAGGGGTAATTGTACCATTCCAGAACCCTTGGGCTTGTCCGGTAGTCCTGGTGCCTAAGAAGGATGGAACCACCCGGTTCTGTGTGGACTACCGGCAGCTCAATGCAGGCACAGTGTCAGATGCCTACCCCATGCCCCGCATGGATGAGTTGTTAGATGAACTCGCGGGGGCAAGGTATCTGACGACTATGGATCGCAGTAAAGGGTACTGGCAGATCCCTTTGACCCAGGAGGCTAGAGAGAAGTCTGCATTTATTACCCCAAGTGGCCTCTATGAATTACGAGTGATGCCATTCGGGATGAAAAATGCACCGGCTACCTTTCAACGCCTGGTCAATCACTTGCTGGACGGTATGCAAGGGCATACCTGGACGACATTGCTGTCTTTAGTAATTCATGGGACTCACACTTAGTGCATGTAGCTGCGGTGCTAGCCAGGATTAAGGAAGCAGGACTCACGTTGAAACCCACCAAGTGCTTAGTAGGGATGGTAGAGGTATTGTACCTAGGGCACAGAGTGGGTGGCGGGCATCTTAAGCCAGAACCAGCTAAGGTGGAAGCTATAGTGCCGTGGCCCGTTCCCAAAACCAAGAAGCAAGTAATGGCTTTCCTAAGCACTGCAGGCTACTACAGAAAGTTTGTCCCTCAGTAAAGCGCCATTGCCAAACCCCTGACTGACTTGACCCAGAAGCGACAGTCTGTGCTGGTAGTCTGGTCTCCTGCCTGTGAGGTCTCATTTCAGGCATTAAAGACTGCACTAGCCAGCGCTCCTATACTTGCTGCTCCAGACTATGAAAAAAGTTCCTGGTGCAGACTGATGCCTCAGAGACTTTGGCGTTGGGGCTGTACTCAGCCAAGTGGATGAGGAGGGCGATGAGCACCCGGTAGTATATCTATGCTGCAAACTGCTGCCCAGAGAGGTGGCCTATGCCACCATTGAGAAGGAGTGTCTGGCCATAGTGTGGGCTCTAAAGAAGTTACAGCCTTATTTGTATGGCAGACATTTCACAGTAATAACTGACCACAATCCTTAGGGTTGGTTATAGAGGGTGTCGGGGGAAAATGCTAAACTTTTGCGCTGGAGTCTTGCCTTCACCATCCAGTACAAGAAGGGAAGTGAGCATGGTAATGCTGATGGCCTTTCCCGCCAGGACAGCCCTCAGGACTTACTAAGTTCAAGAGCTGGCAGGTCAGCCCAGCCACCGGACGGGGTGGTCGGGCAGTCCCTGCGTCTTGAGTGGGGAAGGTGTGATGGGGAGGAAAGGGTTAATACCTGATTTGCCATGCATTACTGTTGTTGCCCTGTCCCCGCCATTTTTATTCCCCATTTGCAGGCCATTCCCTGTCTGCGAGGGTAAAAGACAAGATGCATTGCTTGCCATACCCTCTAACCGACACATGATGGCAGATCTTAAATGTAAGGCAGGAGGTATTTTTTGTAAGTCCAAGCAGGAATTACTTGGACATCCAACTGTGATATGGGTGAATGAGCTTCGGTATTTTTATGACCAAGCCTCAAAGGGCTGTAGTTATTTTTATGGCAGAAGCCTCAAAGGGCTCTCACAGATTTAGAGTACCCCTGTCTAAAAGAGTGTCAATTATGAAAAGACACAGAGAACCATAATGTATACAATAGTGGCATACTGATGCACAGCAGATGTCAGGCTAGTGACACCTTTGAGGCAGAGACCAAACACTGTGGCCCCAAGTTATGGGTGTAGCTCAGGTATGCTAAGGGGCCTGGGTGTCAACTTGACCCATGCGCCCTGCCCACTGGACAGCCCTTTTGACTGGTCTTATGAACTGTGGAGCACTTGGCTATTCATGTTTTTTTTTGTTCCCACAAGGGGATTGGATTCACATGTTAAAGATAGCTTTGGGCAGTCTATAACTGTGGCTTCCCAATTATTCCCAGTGTGATTCCTGAATTTTAATCCATGATGTAAAGATGCAAGACTTTGTTCCAGTAAAGCAGCAACCAGTCCAGGAGTGAAGGGGTTAATAACCACATAACCACAGGACTTTTAAAACCAAGGCTGCATTTCTTGCGCTTGCAAACAGAGGACAATTTATTTTGTTTCAAATGACAATTTCTTTCATTCCCTGATTCCCGTAAGTGTTGTTTTCAAGTGTATTCTGCAGATGTCATGTGTTTGTCTATTAAGGAAATAAATCACAATTTATTTTGCAACTTGTTCTGTTCAATCAAGTACCCAGAAATATAAATGTGTGTAAGTTGGTGTCATCGTGACAGCAATACACTGAATTATGCTATGTACTCCTCTTGTATTTCCTAAGAGAGCGTCACGCGTGATCAGACCATTTCCCTGCAGAAAATATGTGAGTGATTTGTTCACTTAATCACCACCACACCCCTTTTACTGGGTATTTCTTGGTTTGAGTTTTAGTGTGGCTAGCACTCTATTGCGCTTAATATTTCATCACATTAACACTTGTACACGTTATTCTAGATATCGTTTATTTAAAGCTGCACAGAGAAGCTCCTTTTGTTTTAATATTGCGCTTCTATTTTTCACTTATTATTTTACCACCACAGCATTGAATATTTTGCTTGGAGCACCCAGGCAATGAGTCTGTAAGTGCACTTTTTTAATGATTGAGATATATACATATATATATATACATACATACATACATACATACATACTGTGGCAGGACGGCCTCGCGTCCTTTGGTATACCAAAAGGGATTTTTAATAATGTATATGTGTTTTTAAATTATCTATGTAGAATTAATAAAATTTTATTATTTTCTGATATCCGCAGTGATTCTGGTTAACCTGACAGATTTGCAGTAATATACTGCAAGACCAATTGTTGTCTATCTTACCATATAAATGACAATAGAGTGCTGTATATAAGGGGAACCTTTCTGATCAATTCTCTTTTTTGATCAACTCTGATAAACATTTTCTTTTTGGGGTAATTACCAGGCCATCTGGGCCTGAGGACTGGTACCTCACTATCTCCTTTAATTCAGATGCAAGACTGAAATCTTGTAAAACTATGGAGTCCTCCAAGGCTTGTTTGGCTTCGTTAAGCTGCACTCTTAAATCTGCAATCTTTAACTGTAATTTCCTTGATTTCGCGGCATCCGCTGGTATATCCACGCTAACAATTGGCTCTCGCAGCTCAGAGACTATTTCTGCCACAATCTGAATTCTCCGGTCATCATCTTTAACAATATGGAGCAATAATTCCACTAGACACGTTATAAGGGAAGTTGGTTTATTAGGTATCACAAGCATCTCTTGTAGGAGATCAAGAAGGCGTTTCCTGCCTCCTTCTTCACTGGTATCTAGACAGCCAACTATAAGAATCAGCTGCTGACCTATAAATTCTTTAATCAGCATGGCTTCAATTTGTGTCATATCCGCTTTTTGTTCTTCTGTGAACAGCAGGGTTTTGAAGATAACTTAAGAGATAGTCTGCATAGACAGCGGGCTCTGGTAAAACATGTTCCAGTGCAGCCTCCCCTTCATCATCCTTTGACTTTATCTCTACCACCACCTTTTCCTTGGACTGCTTCAGTGACCCAAACGTCTGTCTTGGGCTTGTAAGCTTTTCCTCCAGCTTCATCTGAGAAACCTCCTGCTGGGCAGCAGTAGAGTCCAACGTAGCGTCCCGCTCAGACTTTAGAGACTCGAGCTCCTTGCCTAGGTCACACTTTTGTTTCTCCGCCATCCTGCGGCCAGCACACTCAGACTCCAGGTCCTTCCTCAGGTCTTGAAGCAGTCCTTCTGTCTTTCTTCTTTCACTCAGTGCGGCTGCTAGTTCATCTTCGTTAGAATTGAGTCGCGATTCTACGTCTCGTAGCAAACTTATAGCAAGGCTTAAATCTGTCTCTGTTTCTTTATTCTGGACCTGCAGCTGCTGGTGCTCCTCCTGGACCTTGTCCAGCTCCAGCTGTAGCCGGGCCCCCTCATTGGTCATGTAGTCCAGCCGCTTGTGGATATCAGCCATCTCGGTTTCATGGTGCAACATCAGGCAGGCCACCTGACGGACGGACACCTCCTCCGTCTTGGCGCGCTGCATCTCGTGCTCAGCCATCTGCGTTTGCAGCTCTTCAATCTGATGCTGCCAGTCCCCTCTCAGGGCCTTCACCTCTTCCCGGTGCTTACTCTGGGTTTGCATCAACGCCTCCATCTTTTTGAGCTCTGCAGTTCTTGTCGCCAGTATCGCTGTTGCTTCTGTCTTCCAGGCTTCTTTCTCCTTGGCATACTGACTCATGAAGATGGAGTTGCCTCTCTGCTTCTCCAGCTCTTGCTCCAGTCTTTGGACCTTCTCATGTTCCCTCTCACACAGAGTCACCTGGCTTCTAAGCTCCAACTCCAGCGATGCTCTTGTGGCGCTCAACGTGATCTTCAGCTGCTCCAGGGCGAGGCATTCTTTTTCCAGCATTTTCTCTGCATTCTGCAGAGCAGCCTGTACTTCGTTTTTTTCTTGCGCCAATTGTGTCTTCACTTTCTGCGCTTGGTGAAGCTTCTCAGTCCCATCACTGACCTGACCAGTCAGGTTTAAAACCTCTTCCTTCAGGTTTATATTCTCCATTTTCACAGTCTCTATATCCCTCAGGGCATTCTCATGGGTTTCCTTCAACATACCCAGCTCTGTGTTTAGACTGTGGCCCTCCTGGTGTGAGAGCTCCAGCTCTGTTTTGAGCGCGCTAGCTTCTTGGTGAGAAACTTCTAAGTCTTTGATGAAGTTTTGCACATCTCTCTGGGACATCTCATAGCATAGTCTCCAGTCAGGGCTTGTTCTCTCTGATTCCATGTTAGCAATTGCGGTGTTGGCCTTATCCAAGCTTGTCTTCAGCTCCTCCAAATCACTCCGTAAGAGACGCTCTGTTTTCTTTAACTCCTCATACTCAAGTATAGCTGGGAGTATACACCTCTTTACCTCGGCGTTAGCTTCTCGCTCCCTATTCAATTGCTCCTGCAAGGCATCATAATCACGGTGGGCAGTTTGGAGTGCAGAAATTAAGGCCTCTTTCCCTGGATCAAGGATTCAGCTTCCCTTTGCTCCTCCTTTTCCTTTGCCACCGTTCCTGTGACAATTCTGCCCATCACTCCGGTCTGCAGCACATCTCGGTGGCTTGCTGACTCCTGTTGTCCTGATATCGCAGGCTCAAGTGGTTCGGTCACTTCCTCTGTGACTTGAAAAATATTTTTCTTTTTCTTCTTTCTCTTTGTTTTATTAGTTCCAGAGACATCAGTGGTACTGGGCACACACACACACTGGACACTTTTGCAGCTTTCATCTGCGGGTACGTCTCTCTTCTCGGGGCCACATATGCGTCGTCATCATAATCATCATATGGCCTGAAGGGACACTGTTTTGTATGGTTATGTACATTGCAAAACTGACACTTGGCGGCCATTTTAAAATCCCGTTTTTTTTTTTTCACACCCGACGAGGCAGACTTTGCACAACACACGTAACTTGTATGGGCTTTACAATCTTTGAACCTTCTGGGTTCTTCTTAGGGCAACATCTTTGCCAAAATTCATTTTCACTTTCTTTTTTACCAGACAGGGCAAACTTTGCTCACAGCACTTGCTAGCTGCAAATTCACTCACTTCAGCAAAAGGCATTAGCTTTACACAGCAATCCTTTCATACCCGACGGGCACAATTTACACTCAGCGCTTGCTAGCTGTAACTTCCATGCTTCAGCAAAAAATCCTTTTTTTTTTTTTTCCGCTTGAGTTCAGTGTCTCAACACATCTTCATCTACTGACCCCCAGAGGCGTAGCATCCCACTTCTGACACCACCTGTGGCAGGACGGCCTCGCGGCGGGGTCAGTAAGACGATAGACACGGTGGGAAACGTTTAACTATAGTGGTTTATTAGCCACAACCAAAATAAATTACGGGTGCACTGTCCCTTTAAGAAACTACTTTCTTGAAAATTAAAACCTGTTCCCTTTAGGGAAACTAACTCACTTCTTGAGCCCTTACTAACAAGACAGCCAGCTAATCTGGTCATGCCCAAAACATGTGCAACACAAAGTATAACGATACATATAAGAATAAAGTCTTATCTGTATAGCAGCTCCAGCAGCAAACAGGAACACGGTTCCAGGGAGCAGGCTATATCCAGCCTCGCAGCAATCTGTATCTTTATCCTGGGTTGGGGTCCCAGCTGGTCCCCGCAGCCTAGCTCCTCGCAGGACTGGGGACCAGAGCAACAGCAATGGCTTCCCAGCCGGCAGAGTTCTCTCCACCTTCCTGTGGAAAAACAAGCTCACTGTGTGTGTGTCACTTCCTGCTTTTAAACCTGCAGTCTCTCAGGCCTCCTGCTTAATTAGGCTGCAGGTGTGCTTCCTTCTGTCAGAGGAGATTAACACTCTGTGAACTGGCTGCAGCGTCTCTCCATTCACTATTCCAGCCTACTGAGTCAGTGACTCTGTCACAATACATACATACATACATATAGGATTTAAAAGAAATTGTACTGTATGTGGTGTGTGTGTGTGGTGTGTTGTGTGTGGTGTGTTGTGTGTGTGTGTGTGTGAGGGCTGCCACCTTTGACTGAAGGCCAACCCAGAGATTTATTTTTTTAAATAGAGCACTTACCTCTGGCGTCCTCCTGCAACTCACTTCAATATGGCTGCGCGCGTCACAACGTCACGCGGCAAGTTGCCATGACAATGTGGTGCCACATGACTTTGTGATGTAAAGTAGCGTCTTGTTATTAAAATGTGTGTCACGTGATTCTATTACTTCACGTGCCATTCCTGTTGTCATGGCAACGCAACATCATTTGACGCAGTGGTTGCAGGGGAAGATGCCGGAAGACGTTGCCACCACACGGAGGGTATAAACAAAAAAGACCACCCGCTCACTCTTACATATTAGTCTGGGTGCACTAGGGTAGTGGCAATAGCATAAAAAGAGGTCTCTTTCCCCAAAGACAGGGAATGTATGGAAACCCCAATTTCCATGTAAGATCTAATTTGCGCTGTAAGATCTAATTTGTTCAGAATTGGTATCAGTCTTGAGAAGCAGAAATGCACTTGAAATACTGTTGTGAACAGTGTAATAAAAAAAAACCCATATGATAGTGTATTAGTAATATGGTTCAAATATCTTTTATTTCTAGTAAGATAAAAAATAATGGGGCATTAACTGCAACAATGCACATGTGAATATTAGGTCTCTTAAGTGTCCCAGCATCTAGCTAAAGAGGGGGCTTTTTTGAGCCATATATAAATTCCAGATAGTCTTTATAGATTCAAGTAAGCTAGGGCTGAATGTAAAAACCCTTTTAGTGTAGATCAAGTTATGAGTATTGTCAGACTGATGCAGTTGCAGAGTATGGGATAAACAGTGGACGGCCAGGATAGGGAGGGTAGGTATTCCCTGGTAGAATGGAGGTTAGTAACTCTGCAGCAGCACAGTCCTGGTAGTATACTTGCCTCAGACTCTGCTTAGGTTCCTAGATGGATATTCGTTTTCAGACAGGTAGGGGGGAAGTATCTCTCAGCTCTCCCTGCACTAGTAGCTGGCCGTCCAGGAAAGGAGAAGCAACGGTTAGGGGATTTCCCCTGCTTAGAGCGAGCAGGGAGAGGCACCGGTTAGGGGATTTCCCCTGCTTAGAGAGAGCAGGGAGAGGCACCGGTTAGGGGATTTCCCCTGCTTAGAGCGAGCAGGGAGAGGCACCGGTTAGGGGATTTCCCCTGCTTAGAGAGAGCAGGGAGAGGCACCGGTTAGGGGATTTCCCCTGCTTAGAGCGAGCAGGGAGAAGCCCCGGTTAGGGGATTTCCCAATCTTAGAGCGAGCAGGGAGAGGCACCGGTTAGGGGATTTCCCAAGCTTAGAGCGAGCAGGGAGAAGCACCGGTTAGGGGATTTCCCCTGCTTAGAGCGAGCAGGGAGAGGCACCGGTTAGGGGATTTCCTCTGCATAGAGCGAGCAGGGAGAGGCACCGGTTAGGGGATTTCCCGTGCTTAGAGCGAGCAGGGAGAGGCACCGGTTAGGGGATTTCCCAAGCTCAGAGCGAGCAGGGAGAAGCACCGGTTAGGGGATTTCCCCTGCTCAGAGCGAGCAGGGAGAGGCACCGGTTAGGGGATTTCCCCTGCTTAGAGCGAGCAGGGAGAGGCACCGGTTAGGGGATTTCCCCAGCTAAGAGCGAGCAGGGAGAGGCACCAGTTAGGGGATTTCCCAAGCTTAGAGCGAGCAGGGAGAGGCACCGGTTAGGGGATTTCCCCTGCTTAGAGCGAGCAGGGAGAGGCACCGGTTAGGGGATTTCCCAAGCTTAGAGCAAGCAGGGAGAGGCACCGGTTAGGGGATTTCCCCTGCTTAGAGCGAGCAGGGAGAGGCACCGGTTAGGGGATTTCCCCTGCTTAGAGAGAGCAGGGAGAGGCACCGGTTAGGGGATTTCCCCTGCTAAGAGCGAGCAGGGAGAGGCACCAGTTAGGGGATTTCCCCTGCTTAGAGCGAGCAGGGAGAGGCACCGGTTAGGGGATTTCCCAAGCTTAGAGCGAGCAGGGAGAGGCACCGGTTAGGGGATTTCCCCTGCTTAGAGCGAGCAGGGAGAGGCACCGGTTAGGGGATTTCCCAATCTTAGAGCGAGCAGGGAGAGGCACCGGTTAGGGGATTTCCCCTGCTTAGAGCGAGCAGGGAGAGGCACCGGTTAGGGGATTTCCCAAGCTTAGAGCGAGCAGGGAAAGGCACCGGTTAGGGGATTTCCCAAGCTTAGAGCGAGCAGGGAAAAGCACCGGTTAGGGGATTTCCCCTGCTTAGAGCGAGCAGGGAGAGGCACCGGTTAGGGGATTTCCCCTGCTTAGAGAGAGCAGGGAGAAGCACCGGTTAGGGGATTTCCAAAGCTTAGAGCGAGCAGGGAGAGGCACCGGTTAGGGGATTTCCCCTGCTTAGAGAGAGCAGGGAGAGGCACCGGTTAGGGGATTTCCCCTGCTTAGAGCGAGCAGAGAGAGGCACCGGTTAGGGGATTTCCCCTGCTTAGAGAGAGCAGGGAGAGGCACCGGTTAGGGCATTTCCCCTGCTTAGAGCGAGCAGAGAGAGGCACCGGTTAGGGGATTTCCCCTGCTTAGAGAGAGCAGGGAGAAGCACCGGTTAGGGGATTTCCCCTGCTTAGAGAGAGCAGGGAGAAGCACCGGTTAGGGGATTTCCCCTGCTAAGAGATAGCAGGGAGAGGCACCGGTTAGGGGATTTTCCCTGCTTAGAGAGAGCAGGGAGAAGCACCGGTTAGGGGATTTCCCAAGCTTAGAGAGAGCAGGGAGAAGCACCGGTTAGGGGATTTTCCCTGCTTAGAGAGAGCAGGGAGAAGCACCGGTTAGGGGATTTCCCAAGCTTAGAGAGAGCAGGGAGAAGCACCGGTTAGGGGATTTCCCCTGCTTAGAGAGCAGGGAGAAGCACCGGTTAGGGGATTTCCCCTGCTTAGAGAGAGCAGGGAGAGGCACCGGTTAGGGGATTTCCCCTGCTTAGAGAGAGCAGGGAGAGGCACCGGTTAGGGGATTTCCCCTGCTTAGAGAGAGCAGGGAGAAGCACCGGTTAGGGGATTTCCCCTGCTTAGAGAGAGCAGGGAGAGGCACCGGTTAGGGGATTTCCCCTGTTTAGAGAGAGCAGGGAGAGGCACCGGTTAGGGCATTTCCCCTGCTTAGAGCGAGCAGAGAGAGGCACCGGTTAGGGGATTTCCCCTGCTTAGAGAGAGCAGGGAGAAGCACCGGTTAGGGGATTTCCCCTGCTTAGAGAGAGCAGGGAGAAGCACCGGTTAGGGGATTTCCCCTGCTTAGAGAGAGCAGGGAGAAGCACCGGTTAGGGGATTTCCCCTGCTTAGAGAGAGCAGGGAGAGGCACCGGTTAGGGGATTTTCCCTGCTTAGAGAGAGCAGGGAGAAGCACCGGTTAGGGGATTTCCCAAGCTTAGAGAGAGCAGGGAAAAGCACCGGTTAGGGGATTTCCCCTGCTTAGAGAGAGCAGGGAGAGGCACCGGTTAGGGGATTTCCCCTGCTTAGAGAGAGCAGGGAGAGGCACCGGTTAGGGGATTTCCCCTGCTTAGAGAGAGCAGGGAGAAGCACCGCAGGGAGAAGCACCGGTTAGGGGATTTCCCCTGCTTAGAGAGAGCAGGGAGAGGCACCGGTTAGGGGATTTCCGCTGCTTAGAGAGAGCAGGGAGGAGCAGGGAGAAGCACCGATAGGGGATTTCCCAAGCTTAGAGAGAGCAGGGAGAAGCACCGATAGGGGATTTCCCCTGCTTAGAGAGAGCAGTTAGAGGCACCGGTTAGGGGATTTCCGCTGCTTAGAGAGAGCAGTTAGAGGCACCGGTTAGGGGATTTCCGCTGCTTAGAGAGAGCAGTTAGAGGCACCGGTTAGGGGATTTCCCCTGCTTAGAGCGAGCAGGGAGAGGCACCGGTTAGGGGATTTCCCCTGCTTAGAGAGAGCAGGGAGAGGCACCGGTTAGGGGATTTCCCCTGCTTAGAGAGAGCAGGGAGAGGCACCGGTTAGGGGATTTCCCCTGCTTAGAGAGAGCAGGGAGAGGCACCGGTTAGGGGATTTCCCCTGCTTAGAGAGAGCAGGGAGAGGCACCGGTTAGGGGATTTCCCCTGCTTAGAGAGAGCAGGGAGAGGCACCGGTTAGGGGATTTCCCCTGCTCAGAGAGAGCAGGGAGAGGCACCGGTTAGGGGATTTCCCCTGCTCAGAGAGAGCAGGGAGAGGCACCGGTTAGGTCACTTCCTCTGTGACTTGAAAAATATTTTTCTTTTTCTTCTTTCTCTTTGTTTTATTAGTTCCAGAGACATCAGTGGTACTGGGCACACACACACACTGGACACTTTTGCAGCTTTCATCTGCGGGTACGTCTCTCTTCTCGGGGCCACATATGCGTCGTCATCATAATCATCATATGGCCTGAAGGGACACTGTTTTGTATGGTTATGTACATTGCAAAACTGACACTTGGCGGCCATTTTAAAATCCCGTTTTTTTTTTTTCACACCCGACGAGGCAGACTTTGCACAACACACGTAACTTGTATGGGCTTTACAATCTTTGAACCTTCTGGGTTCTTCTTAGGGCAACATCTTTGCCAAAATTCATTTTCACTTTCTTTTTTACCAGACAGGGCAAACTTTGCTCACAGCACTTGCTAGCTGCAAATTCACTCACTTCAGCAAAAGGCATTAGCTTTACACAGCAATCCTTTCATACCCGACGGGCACAATTTACACTCAGCGCTTGCTAGCTGTAACTTCCATGCTTCAGCAAAAAATCCTTTTTTTTTTTTTTCCGCTTGAGTTCAGTGTCTCAACACATCTTCATCTACTGACCCCCAGAGGCGTAGCATCCCACTTCTGACACCACCTGTGGCAGGACGGCCTCGCGGCGGGGTCAGTAAGACGATAGACACGGTGGGAAACGTTTAACTATAGTGGTTTATTAGCCACAACCAAAATAAATTACGGGTGCACTGTCCCTTTAAGAAACTACTTTCTTGAAAATTAAAACCTGTTCCCTTTAGGGAAACTAACTCACTTCTTGAGCCCTTACTAACAAGACAGCCAGCTAATCTGGTCATGCCCAAAACATGTGCAACACAAAGTATAACGATACATATAAGAATAAAGTCTTATCTGTATAGCAGCTCCAGCAGCAAACAGGAACACGGTTCCAGGGAGCAGGCTATATCCAGCCTCGCAGCAATCTGTATCTTTATCCTGGGTTGGGGTCCCAGCTGGTCCCCGCAGCCTAGCTCCTCGCAGGACTGGGGACCAGAGCAACAGCAACGGCTTCCCAGCCGGCAGAGTTCTCTCCACCTTCCTGTGGAAAAACAAGCTCACTGTGTGTGTGTCACTTCCTGCTTTTAAACCTGCAGTCTCTCAGGCCTCCTGCTTAATTAGGCTGCAGGTGTGCTTCCTTCTGTCAGAGGAGATTAACGCTGCAGCGTCTCTCCATTCACTATTCCAGCCTACTGAGTCAGTGACTCTGTCACAATACATACATACATACATATAGGATTTAAAAGTAATTGTATGTGGTGTGTGTGTGTGGTGTGTTGTGTGTGGTGTGTTGTGTGTGTGTGTGTGTGAGGGCTGCCACCTTTGACTGAAGGCCAACCCAGAGATTTATTTTTTTAAATAGAGCACTTACCTCTGGCGTCCTCCTGCAACTCACTTCAATATGGCTGTGCGCGTCACAACGTCACGCGGCAAGTTGCCATGACAATGTGGTGCCACATGACTTTGTGATGTAAAGTAGCGTCTTGTTATTAAAATGTGTGTCACGTGATTCTATTACTTCACGTGCCATTCCTGTTGTCATGGCAACGCAACATCATTTGACGCAGTGGTTGCAGGGGAAGATGCCGGAAGACGTTGCCACCACACGGAGGGTATAAACAAAAAAGACCACCCGCTCACTCTTACATATTAGTCTGGGTGCACTAGGGTAGTGGCAATAGCATAAAAAGAGGTCTCTTTCCCCAAAGACAGGGAATGTATGGAAACCCCAATTTCCATGTAAGATCTAATTTGCGCTGTAAGATCTAATTTGTTCAGAATTGGTATCAGTCTTGAGAAGCAGAAATGCACTTGAAATACTGTTGTGAACAGTGTAATAAAAAAAACCCCATATGATAGTGTATTAGTAATATGGTTCAAATATCTTTTATTTCTAGTAAGATAAAAAATAATGGGGCATTAACTGCAACAATGCACATGTGAATATTAGGTCTCTTAAGTGTCCCAGCATCTAGCTAAAGAGGGGGCTTTTTTGAGCCATATATAAATTCCAGATAGTCTTTATAGATTCAAGTAAGCTAGGGCTGAATGTAAAAACCCTTTTAGTGTAGATCAAGTTATGAGTATTGTCAGACTGATGCAGTTGCAGAGTATGGGATAAACAGTGGACGGCCAGGATAGGGAGGGTAGGTATTCCCTGGTAGAATGGAGGTTAGTAACTCTGCAGCAGCACAGTCCTGGTAGTATACTTGCCTCAGACTCTGCTTAGGTTCCTAGATGGATATTCGTTTTCAGACAGGTAGGGGGGAAGTATCTCTCAGCTCTCCCTGCACTAGTAGCTGGCCGTCCAGGAAAGGAGAAGCAACGGTTAGGGGATTTCCCCTGCTTAGAGCGAGCAGGGAGAGGCACCGGTTAGGGGATTTCCCCTGCTTAGAGAGAGCAGGGAGAGGCACCGGTTAGGGGATTTCCCCTGCTTAGAGCGAGCAGGGAGAGGCACCGGTTAGGGGATTTCCCCTGCTTAGAGAGAGCAGGGAGAGGCACCGGTTAGGGGATTTCCCCTGCTTAGAGCGAGCAGGGAGAAGCCCCGGTTAGGGGATTTCCCAATCTTAGAGCGAGCAGGGAGAGGCACCGGTTAGGGGATTTCCCAAGCTTAGAGCGAGCAGGGAGAAGCACCGGTTAGGGGATTTCCCCTGCTTAGAGCGAGCAGGGAGAGGCACCGGTTAGGGGATTTCCTCTGCATAGAGCGAGCAGGGAGAGGCACCGGTTAGGGGATTTCCCGTGCTTAGAGCGAGCAGGGAGAGGCACCGGTTAGGGGATTTCCCAAGCTCAGAGCGAGCAGGGAGAAGCACCGGTTAGGGGATTTCCCCTGCTCAGAGCGAGCAGGGAGAGGCACCGGTTAGGGGATTTCCCCTGCTTAGAGCGAGCAGGGAGAGGCACCGGTTAGGGGATTTCCCCTGCTAAGAGCGAGCAGGGAGAGGCACAGGTTAGGGGATTTCCCCAGCTAAGAGCGAGCAGGGAGAGGCACCAGTTAGGGGATTTCCCAAGCTTAGAGCGAGCAGGGAGAGGCACCGGTTAGGGGATTTCCCCTGCTTAGAGCGAGCAGGGAGAGGCACCGGTTAGGGGATTTCCCAAGCTTAGAGCAAGCAGGGAGAGGCACCGGTTAGGGGATTTCCCCTGCTTAGAGCGAGCAGGGAGAGGCACCGGTTAGGGGATTTCCCCTGCTTAGAGAGAGCAGGGAGAGGCACCGGTTAGGGGATTTCCCCTGCTAAGAGCGAGCAGGGAGAGGCACCGGTTAGGGGATTTCCCCTGCTTAGAGCGAGCAGGGAGAGGCACCGGTTAGGGGATTTCCCAAGCTTAGAGCGAGCAGGGAGAGGCACCGGTTAGGGGATTTCCCCTGCTTAGAGCGAACAGGGAGAGGCACCGGTTAGGGGATTTCCCAATCTTAGAGCGAGCAGGGAGAGGCACCGGTTAGGGGATTTCCCCTGCTTAGAGCGAGCAGGGAGAGGCACCGGTTAGGGGATTTCCCAAGCTTAGAGCGAGCAGGGAAAGGCACCGGTTAGGGGATTTCCCAAGCTTAGAGCGAGCAGGGAAAAGCACCGGTTAGGGGATTTCCCCTGCTTAGAGCGAGCAGGGAGAGGCACCGGTTAGGGGATTTCCCCTGCTTAGAGAGAGCAGGGAGAAGCACCGGTTAGGGGATTTCCAAAGCTTAGAGCGAGCAGGGAGAGGCACCGGTTAGGGGATTTCCCCTGCTTAGAGAGAGCAGGGAGAGGCACCGGTTAGGGGATTTCCCCTGCTTAGAGCGAGCAGAGAGAGGCACCGGTTAGGGGATTTCCCCTGCTTAGAGAGAGCAGGGAGAGGCACCGGTTAGGGCATTTCCCCTGCTTAGAGCGAGCAGAGAGAGGCACCGGTTAGGGGATTTCCCCTGCTTAGAGAGAGCAGGGAGAAGCACCGGTTAGGGGATTTCCCCTGCTTAGAGAGAGCAGGGAGAAGCACCGGTTAGGGGATTTCCCCTGCTAAGAGATAGCAGGGAGAGGCACCGGTTAGGGGATTTTCCCTGCTTAGAGAGAGCAGGGAGAAGCACCGGTTAGGGGATTTCCCAAGCTTAGAGAGAGCAGGGAGAAGCACCGGTTAGGGGATTTTCCCTGCTTAGAGAGAGCAGGGAGAAGCACCGGTTAGGGGATTTCCCAAGCTTAGAGAGAGCAGGGAGAAGCACCGGTTAGGGGATTTCCCCTGCTTAGAGAGAGCAGGGAGAAGCACCGGTTAGGGGATTTCCCCTGCTTAGAGAGAGCAGGGAGAGGCACCGGTTAGGGGATTTCCCCTGCTTAGAGAGAGCAGGGAGAGGCACCGGTTAGGGGATTTCCCCTGCTTAGAGAGAGCAGGGAGAAGCACCGGTTAGGGGATTTCCCCTGCTTAGAGAGAGCAGGGAGAGGCACCGGTTAGGGGATTTCCCCTGTTTAGAGAGAGCAGGGAGAGGCACCGGTTAGGGCATTTCCCCTGCTTAGAGCGAGCAGAGAGAGGCACCAGTTAGGGGATTTCCCCTGCTTAGAGAGAGCAGGGAGAAGCACCGGTTAGGGGATTTCCCCTGCTTAGAGAGAGCAGGGAGAAGCACCGGTTAGGGGATTTCCCCTGCTTAGAGAGAGCAGGGAGAAGCACCGGTTAGGGGATTTCCCCTGCTTAGAGAGAGCAGGGAGAGGCACCGGTTAGGGGATTTTCCCTGCTTAGAGAGAGCAGGGAGAAGCACCGGTTAGGGGATTTCCCAAGCTTAGAGAGAGCAGGGAAAAGCACCTGTTAGGGGATTTCCCCTGCTTAGAGAGAGCAGGGAGAGGCACCGGTTAGGGGATTTCCCCTGCTTAGAGAGAGCAGGGAGAGGCACCGGTTAGGGGATTTTCCCTGCTTAGAGAGAGCAGGGAGAAGCACCGGTTAGGGGATTTCCCAAGCTTAGAGAGAGCAGGGAAAAGCACCTGTTAGGGGATTTCCCCTGCTTAGAGAGAGCAGGGAGAGGCACCGGTTAGGGGATTTCCCCTGCTTAGAGAGAGCAGGGAGAGGCACCGGTTAGGGGATTTCCGCTGCTTAGAGAGAGCAGGGAGGAGCAGGGAGAAGCACCGATAGGGGATTTCCCAAGCTTAGAGAGAGCAGGGAGAAGCACCGATAGGGGATTTCCCCTGCTTAGAGAGAGCAGTTAGAGGCACCGGTTAGGGGATTTCCGCTGCTTAGAGAGAGCAGTTAGAGGCACCGGTTAGGGGATTTCCGCTGCTTAGAGAGAGCAGTTAGAGGCACCGGTTAGGGGATTTCCCCTGCTTAGAGCGAGCAGGGAGAGGCACCGGTTAGGGGATTTCCCCTGCTTAGAGAGAGCAGGGAGAGGCACCGGTTAGGGGATTTCCCCTGCTTAGAGAGAGCAGGGAGAGGCACCGGTTAGGGGATTTCCCCTGCTTAGAGAGAGCAGGGAGAGGCACCGGTTAGGGGATTTCCGCTGCTTAGAGAGAGCAGTTAGAGGCACCGGTTAGGGGATTTCCCCTGCTTAGAGCGAGCAGGGAGAGGCACCGGTTAGGGGATTTCCCCTGCTTAGAGAGAGCAGGGAGAGGCACCGGTTAGGGGATTTCCCCTGCTTAGAGAGAGCAGGGAGAGGCACCGGTTAGGGGATTTCCCCTGCTTAGAGAGAGCAGGGAAAAGCACCGGTTAGGGGATTTCCCAAGCTTAGAGAGAGCAGGGAGAAGCACCTGTTAGGGGATTTCCCCTGCTTAGAGAGAGCAGGGAGAGGCACCGGTTAGGGGATTTCCCCTGCTTAGAGAGAGCAGGGAGAGGCACCGGTTAGGGGATTTCCGCTGCTTAGAGAGAGCAGTTAGAGGCACCGGTTAGGGGATTTCCCCTGCTTAGAGAGAGCAGGGAGAGGCACCGGTTAGGGGATTTCCCCTGCTTAGAGAGAGCAGGGAGAGGCACCGGTTAGGGGATTTCCCCTGCTTAGAGAGAGCAGGGAGAGACACCGGTTAGGGGATTTCCCCTGCCCTCACCACCCGGAGGTTTACTATGTAAACCCGTAGCCCGGAGATACCTGGTCGAAACCCGGAGTGGTGGCTCTGTGTGTGTGTGTGTGTGTGTGTGTGTGTGTGTGTGTGTGTGTGTGTGTGTGTGTGTGTGTGTGTGTGTGTGTGTGTGTGTGTGTGTGTGTGTGTGTGTGTGTGTGTGTGTGTGTGTGTGTGTGTGTGTGTGTGTGTGTGTGTGTGTGTGTGTGTGTGTGTGTGTGTGTGTGTGTGTGTGTGTGTGTGTGTGTGTGTGTGTGTGTGTGTGTGTGTGTGTGTGTGTGTGTGTGTGTGTGTGTGTGTGTGTGTGTGTGTGTGTGTTTTGTTCGTAGCTATTCAGCACATTGGACAGCAGTCTGCAAACCTGCCCAAAAGCAAAATGGCCGCCCGATGCTTCACTCCCCAGTAACTTCCTGGTCTATCACTTCCTGTCACATGACAGAACCAGGAACAGGCTGCACGGGAGGAGGGGCTCTGCGGATCCATGTGGGCCGGCTCGGGGTGTGCGGCAGCGGCCGGGCTGCTGGGGGCACTGTCCGCGTGCTCAGCCAAGCTGGCCCTGGGTGCGGATTACCTGAGGGAGGCGTGTGAAGCCGCAGCCGGGGACCAGGGAGGGACCTGCCAGTGGGTGAGGGATGGGTCAGCAAGCCACACCTAGATCTCACTTACCCCTATATACCTAAGCAGAGTAACGCCCCCTTCCCCTCAGAGGCTGCTTCTTCCGGGTCCCCCACCTAACTCTTTGTTTGCCAGAGGAATCTCCAATGCAAGAAGCGCTAGTTTAGGATCATATTACCCTCAGGCAGACATTGATTACCCCCGAAACATTATGGGGGTCACTATATTTATTGGCCACCGTGACATTTAAAGGGGTAGCATAGAAAATGTTTTTTTTTTTTTCAAATAGCTTCCTCAGTCACCCTCTTATTTATTTGTATTTTGTGGAAAACATGACAATGCTTTACACTTCTTTTGGGAGTGCAGGATTCAAGTATATAGCTACTTCTGTTTATCTGTTTATCTGTTTATCTGTTTTGATGATGACTTTGCTTTTGCAAACCAAGAACAGAGCATGGGGCACTGACAGGTTTACCACCAAATTACATTAAATAACGTTTTTGAAACCTGTCCATAGCGTTTATTTGCCATGCAAATATTAAAATGTAAAAACCATTATTTAGCAGATTTAGTTGTAGATTATAATACCTGCTTTACAGATTAAATTATAGTGTACAGAGTTTTTGAAACAGATTTCTTCAGGTAGCCCCTCCCCTTTTAGTCAATTTATTCCAATGTGCCTGAGCTTTCCTTTTTTCTAGTTATTGATTGGGGGTTTGATGGACCCTCCTGTTTTATGGCACCCGGCTTTTCTATTTTTTTTTTTTTCTAATATAGCTTGACATACATAGACACATCTTCTGCCTGCGGGGCAGACCTCCGTTGGTCTGATCTCTATTCATCAGATGCAACCTTCCGTATCGGTGTCTCCCTGGCAGATCTCCGATTCTCTCGGTACTAAATGGGGGAGAGAGAGCTGCCAGGAAGTGACTGATTAAATAGAGCTTACAGTGACCAAGCTCTGCAGGCAGGACACAGAAAGAGGAGGAGGTTTGGCCAGACGCCAACAGGATAGTGGCAGCTTGCTATTGTCCGATGACAGACTGCTGAATCTGGAATGGGGAAGGGTCGGTGATCCAGGCGGCCCGATGGGGCTGCCTAGACCACTTAAACGGTACAGCCGCCTATGAGTTTAGTGATCAAAACACTGCCTTTGAAGTCAGAGAACCTGGTTGCACTTCCAACCCCAGTGTCTTCTCTATGGTGACCGTGGGCAAGTCCTCTTCTAAGTCCCTGTGCATCAGGCACCACGATTTTTAGATTGTAAGTTCTTCGGGCAGACTTGTGCCTGCGCAGGTCTATGGCGGTTGATGACATCATATGTGAGAGTGCGGCAAGATTTGGTGTTTGACTGCGCCTCGCACTTACACAGTCATGTATGCTATTATGGCATTCCTCTCTTTCTGCTAATAATGTCACTTTGTATCACTTGCCTGGATCCTCACTGAGGAAGGCTATATGGTTGCATTAGGCTTAGCTTATAGTGCAGGTTACGCCAGCCGTTGCAAAAGTTGTAAGGGCTCGCTCAGACATGCTGCTGCGGGACCGTGCTTGCGTTCGCGCCTCCGCCGCGCGCTCCTGCAGCCCAGCGATATCTGCTCAAACTGCAGGCGTTGGGTCGCGGCGTTTGGGGGGCGTGGGCGTGTAACGGACACGTCTCGGAGCTGGTTCGCCTCTATTGGCTGAACCAGCTCACGTCACGCGACAGTAACACCAAATTTCAATTTGGGTTGTGGTGGCAAAATGTCGCAGCGACAACGCTGCACTTTGCCGCCGGTGGAGTTTTCAGTTTGAAAACCCCTACCGAACAACCCAAAATTGCGACGGACGTGCGCGCGCACGTCGCATCGCGTTCTGTCTGAGCTGGACCTAATGGAGTTTTTGCGATGTCGCTGGCTGCAAGTGGCAGTGACGTCATGTAGAGGCTATCTGTGATTGGCTTATTGCAGTCACTTGGTGCGGCTGTCGCGGTAAATATAAAAATCCATTGTTTTCAGCGATTTTGGTCGCTGTTGCGCCATTGTGGTCACGCCAACTATAGGCGCACGTGACGGATTATATTTACTTGTTTTGACGCGGGTTGCTGTAGCCGGGACTATAAGCGCAGCCTTAGGGACGTAGTCAAAGGCAGTGTTTATGTTCGGTAGTGTTCGTACTCGCCCATACGCGATCGGATCCAACTGTCTTGATATGCTTCACAGCCCTGCGAATCTGCAGGCATATTCTATAGACGTCGTTATGCAGTCTCCCTCTGGGGAAGAAACCGCTCGATTGCTGCTCTCACTAGTCAGTGTGAGATTGCACAATCTGATACAAAACAGCCATATACACAACGGGAAGCCGTATCTGTTTGGCACTGACGTACGTGTGTGTGTATGTGTGTATATATATAATATATACATCTACATCTCTTGTTGGAGTGCTAGCTGCCTTTGAGATTTTGAGAATATATATATATATATTTTTTTTTTTTTATATATATATATATATACTCTGATGTGCTACCCCTCGATTACCTAAATAACCACCAAAGAAGGTTAAATATATCTGTGTTACATCACACTGAGGAACGAAGACAAGTGGCGGTGCACAGCCAGGAAAAACTCCACGGGGGTAGGCAGAGGTAGCTTGAAAACGATATTTATTGGCACATTGAGCTTTGACACAGCTTCTTTAGAGTTTGAGCGATACATTAGTATCCAACCCAGAATACTCTGACTTCCGGCTATTAGCACCAGCATGCCTGTAATTAACTATACGGGGGGGGCTCTATAAGCAGACGGCTACACTTCCTGCTCCTTTGATCTATAGAACCCACTTTCAGCGGCCATCTTGGCGGTATGCCATTTTATATTCCTGTTTTTTCTCACCACCCTTTGGGACACTCTGTATACAGACCGCCCTACTTTACTTTACCTGTGTAATGTATAAAAATTATACTCCATTTACCCACCCGGCCTCTGGGAGTTTAAGTGACAAACCTAGGGCTTTCTTTCCCCCCCCGGTCGGTATGAAATGTTTCACGTTCCTTTTCTGTGTGTGTTGCAGGTCCACCTGCTCCTCCGCCTGTGCTGCGTTTGCCTTGTGTTTGCTTGTAATGCTGTGATGTGGACGTTCTTCGCCAAAGCACTAAGGTTCTCCTCTTCCTCAGCGTCTGCAACTGTGACGACGACTGGCTCAAATTTTGTGTCTTCGGTAAATACTGTTAGGCAAACGTTGTACGTGGGCTTGTGTTTTGGGGTCTTTAGATGTAATGCACTTTTTCACAACGGCTTGGTACCAAGCTCTATAAATAGGTAATTGGCTATTAAATTCACACTATGGCCCATGTTTCTTAAGCGGGGTTATGCCATAAGAAGCCTCACTGTTCCAGAAGACACTATTAAAGTGAATAAATCACAAGGTGTCTTTCAGCGCCAGAAGGCATTTAACCCCTTCAGTGCCTTAATGACATGGTGTGCATTCAAAAAAGTGCCACGCCTGGGGCCCTTATGACGTTCGCATACTTGCTCCTTTTTTTAGGGGCTGTACGTACACTGAAAGGGGGGGGACGTTCCCTCCTCGTCACATTCAGCTTGACGGCCGGAACAGAAGCAGCATCACACGGAAGTGTCTGAGGTTCCGTGGCCACGGAAGTGGCATGGCCCTCCGACACTAAAGAGCTTAATGGAGTAGCATGACGCTAGGTGTGTAATTTTAAACGCACCTGTAACATGTATTACAGGGGAACGCCTTCCTGTCCAAAATGTTTGGCCCGATATGAACATGTTCAAATTCAGAGAATAGAGTAGATTGATCTATGATCGGGTATATTTGCCCCAGATATGCAGCATGAAGACAGAGGCAATGAAAAAGAGACTCATCACTAGTACTGGAACAGGACCAACTTTAAGACCTAAAGGGAACCAAGGACAGTGGCACAGTAATTAGGTTTAATGTAGCTGATTCTTCCAAGGATAAAAATGGAACAGTGGACAACACCATACATATAAGAGAATAAAAAGTAAAAACACCATAGGAAAATAACGTAGGGCTCTGGCAGATGATGATCAAAAGTAACCTCCAAAGGTTATACTCACAAACTAATGAGGTTTTTAAAAGTGCCAATCACAATCAGTGGCAAATGCTATATTCCTGTATGATGGACGTGGGTAATCTCAGGGGGAAGAGATGAGAAATAACACCATAGCGCAGATCGTACAAATATAAGAACTTTATAAGATTATCTATATCTATAAGTCTCAAATAATGGTTGTGTGTATGTCTTCCCCCTGTGTCATTGGCCACGGACGCACCTCCCGCCCCCCTCACCCCACCCCTCACATTGTGAGAACAACTTGGCGAACCCACACTCCTCACCTCTCCCCCCACCAACCCCCCTCCCCCCGGTCACACCACTAGCCGCTCCTCGGCGCCGGCCGCAAGTCTCGCGTCGTCCAGCGGCCTGGCGGTGCGCGCACGTTGCAACTCTAGCCTGCGGCTGCTCCCGCTCATGGGCACTTCAGCCTCCTCCCGACGCCGGCTCGCGCCCGTTCCGGGTTGCCGTGCGCTCGGCAGCCTGCGCTGCATGCTCCACTGTGTGTGTGTGAGACTGTGTGTGTGTGAGACACACTGTGTGTGTGTGTGTGTGTGAGACACACTGTGTGTGTGTGAGACACACTGTGTGTGTGTGAGACACACTGTGTGTGTGCGTGTGTGTGAGACACACTGTGTGTGTGCATGTGTGTGAGACACACTGCGTGTGTGTGTGTGTGTGTGTGTGTGTGTGTGTGTGTGTGTGTGTGTGTGTGTGTGTGTGTGTGTGTGTGTGTGTGTGTGTGTGTGTGTGTGTGTGTGTGTGACACACTGTGTGTGTGTGTGTGAGACACACTGTGTGTGTGTGTGTGTGTGTGTGTGTGTGTGTGAGACACACTGTGTGTGTGTGTGTGTGTGTGTGTGTGTGTGTGAGACACACTATGTGTGTGTGTGTGTGTCTGTGTGTGTGTGTGTGTGTGTGTGTGACACACACTGTGTGTGTGTGTGTGTGTGTGTGTGTGTGTGTGTGTGCGTGTGTGTGTGTGTGTGTGTGTGTGTGTGTGAGAGACACACTGTGTGTGTGAGACACACTGTGTGTGTGTGTGTGTGTGTGTGTGTGTGTGTGTGTGTGTGTGTGTGTGTGTGTGTGTGTGTGTGTGACACACTGTGTGTGTGTGTGTGTGTGTGTGTGTGTGTGTGTGTGTGTGTGTGTGTGTGTGTGTGTGTGTGTGTGACTGTGTGTGCGACACTGTGTGTGTGTGTGTGTGTGTGTGACACTGTGTGTGTGTGTGTGAGACACTGTGTGTGTGTGAGACACTGTGTGTGTGTGTGTGTGTGTGTGTGTGTGTGTGTGTGTGTGTGAGACACTGTGTGTGTGTGAGACACTGTGTGTGTGTGAGACACTGTGTGTGTGTGTGTGAGACACTGTGTGTGTGTGTGTGAGACACTGTGTGTGTGTGTGTGTGTGTGTGTGTGTGTGTGTGTGTGTGTGTGTGTGTGTGTGTGTGTGTGAGACACTGTGTGTGTGTGTGTGTGTGTGTGTGTGTGTGTGTGTGTGTGTGTGTGTGTGTGTGTGTGTGTGACACTGTGTGACACTGTGTGTGTGTGTGTGTGTGTCACTGGGTTTGTGTGTGTGGCACTGTGTGTGTCTCACGGTGTGCTGCGCGGGGGAGGGGGTGACCAGAGCAGCGCAGGGGGGGGGACCGGACCTGCGCAGAGGGGGGGGAAGGACCACAGCTGCGCATGGGTGGGGGGAGGCGGAGAGCGACGAGGGGAACGAGGTGGGGGGGACGGGGGGTGAAGAGAGGAAGGAGCGGGAGGTTTTGGCTCCGGGCAGCGCCGGGTCTCTCAGCTAGTATAGGATAAAAACCCCATAGAATGCGCACTTACAGGAGTGCCATTCTGTTAGGCATTCAGAACAGAATATTGCTCCTGAGGAAGCTGAAACGCGTAGAGCTCAGAGACCAGAGGGTTACATTGGAGAGGAACTGCATCCGATTCGTCAAGGTTCCCGAGCGGCCACTACCGGACGTGACATCACTGGACGACCGGATAGGTTATACCAGTAACGTGGAAGCCTCGAGATCGTCGCGTACAGCATCACTCTGCTACCTGTGTTTTTAATGCCCAAAATAATGGCACTTCTGTTAGATCTTTTTGTTTGACATTAATGTAGCTGATTCTAGTTTTAAGTATTTTCAAATATGTATCTTAAAACGTTGAACACATTCATTGTAAAACCCCTCCAGCGCATTAGTTTTCAATCCATCTGATGACTTTTGGTGACTAGACTGTTTGTCGGTTCTCTATAGGTTTGTTTTTGTTTTGTTCTTTGTTTGCAATGTCTTTAGTCAAATGGATAACAGAAGCAGCTCATTTGTACTAATTCAGCGGACTTTCTGAGACATACATTTTTGGTAGTGTAAGTAAGTTATTTTGTGGGGGGGGGAGACTCGCGAGTAAGGACATATCGCCCAATAGGCAACAGCAGCTCGCGCATGCGTCTGTCCGCACGTCCTGAACAGCAATACCGGCTCCCTACCTGTACCGAAGCTGTGCGCAAGCGGGGAGACTATAGAGCCTGTTACAAATGCGTAATTTACATCAGTTATGCACGTATATGACGATTGCAGTACAGTACATGCATCGATAAGTGGAAAAAAGGTAGTGTTTCACTTTAAGTACATTTTCACTTTACATACATGCTCCGATCCCATTGCGTACGTTAATGCGGGGTATGCCTGTATTTAGATTGACGCAGAGGGAGGAAAGTTAAAAAAATTTTTTTTCATTTGCATGTTCTGCTGGGTGGGTTGTTCTAATTTTTGGAGGTAATGTTTGTTTGACAACGTAAACGCTATTCGATTTATGAAATGGTGCTTTCTGCTTATAGCAACTCCATTACATGGTGTAACAGGGGTGGGCGTTTCATATGTTGTTAGTGGTTATAAATGTAAAACAAAAAATAAATTCACTTGTTTAGTGAAATATTTGGCTGTGTACAGTCCATGATGACAGCAAAAACACGCTCCAAGCTGTTTTTTATGCTTCACTGTTCTGCCAAAGAAGCTTCCTACTGTATACAAACTGTGGCAGCTTGTGATCAATGAGGTGACTGCCCTGCCAGGATTGCGCTCATTCACACACTGTGCCAGAGCTGTAACGAAACAAAACCGCTTTCTTTTCTTTCCAAAAGTTGCCATGGCATTGCTAAACATGCACTGTACTGTAGAATGAGACAATTGTGAATCCTGCCATACTGTTTCTTAATGTAAAGTAGGGAGTGTATTGATATTGAGCATAGTAATTCATTATGGGAAGTATAGGAGCCGTTCACTACTACAGTAACGCATCACGTTGCCCCTCTGGCAGTGAAAGGGTCAATGTGGGGAGTGCGCACAGAATCCAATCGAGTCCTTCGGGTGGGGAGCCTGGTTAAAAAAAATTAAAAATGAATGAATTCTGTAAGCAAAGGAGCAGAGATACACCACCTAATGTTGCTGGATGTAATTGGTGCAAGGAGAAAGGAAAACTGCTCTCAATTGTAGGCCCCGGTTTCGATTCGTGTTATTGTAGCATTGGGCAGACTATTTCAACCACTAACTCCTCTTTTATAGCCACTCCCCAAATCACTCACTGGAACAAACAAAACAAAATGGAGGTAAAACTCCCTTATGATGCAGAATATGGCTGCAGCCATAGTGCATGCAGCCCTGACAAAACCATTATGTGAAGCAGTCTGGCCATACTGCACGCGATGCAGCGCGCGCAAAAGTATTTGGAGGAGACAAATTAATTAGATTTTTCGAGCGACAGCCATGTCACGTGAGCCGTTTGAACCAATGAGGGCGAACCAGCCTGGTGTCATCCGAGTCCACAGATCGCTCAGGCAACAAGCTATGTCTGCAACTTAAGTTATTTGCATTAGTTTTGGAGCAGTGATTCAATTTGTGTCACTTGTCCTGGGACAGAGTTTCAAGTTTTTTTAATTAGTAATGATCACATAATTGCTCTTTGTTTTGTTTTGTTTGTTTTTACTAATAACACTACACAATTATTTTATTCATAATACATCTATTGAAAAGAGAGAAAACGGGGACTTTTATATGTTGTCACTGATCATCTAAAAATAAGTGGTCATCATGTATTTTGTGCACAAAAACACACTAATTGCAGTCTTTCTATTTTGGCAAATTCTGCTGACTCGCTAGTTTTTTTTTTGTTTGTTTGTTTTTTCCAGCTTCACTTTTCAGGTTTTACTTAACAATGATTAAAGGCATAACCATATTGTGTAGTATTTGTTGAAGATAAGGTAAAAGAAGAGTCTTGGGGGAGATTCACTAAACTCCAATTAGAGGTAGTGAATGTAACCCTTTGAGTAGCCACGTTACCTGAGTGCCATGGCCTCACAGGCAATGTGTGGTCACATGACCACGGCGGCCATTTTCCAGGAAACGTTCTCCTGTTCCTCACAGGACAGATCGCATTCTGCGCTCCATGGGAACACAGGACGTGATCTACCCAGGAAAAAAACCACACACTTTTGGTGTGACCTAGTCCCTACGACATGTGGCCCCTGGATTGCCAGGCCGCATGACATAGTGACTACATCTATGGGCACCCAACGGGTTAACTAGCATTCAAGTCAATGGCAGTTACTGCCAGATCGAGCACTGATACCCCTTAGAGCTTTGCAAATCCCAGTCTTAGTGTATATTTGTATATCTGTTGCAGGCATTTCTTGGCAAGGTGTTATTTGGAGAGTCACGCGCTCTGCTCTGGTGGGTTGGAATTTCAATCACTCTCTGCGGGCTGCTTGTGCTTCACACTGCGTCACCACCGGCAGAACAGAGAAGTCCTGGAAAGAAGGAGAGTTAAGGGAATGAAAGCTACATTAGAGAGAATTACAGAAGATAACGATGAGTGAAGATGTAGGTGCTTTTACTCTCACTCAAGATCCACATTTACATTTGTAATAAAAGAACAACAAAACTAAACTTCCTTTTTCTTCTGCGTTTTTTATTTCCAATGGTCTTAATTTCCAACATCCACTTTCCTCAGAGTGCTCAATAGTGTCTGATTCACCGTAACTCAATATTCCCCACAAGGATATATGAGCCCTGGCCGGTGGTTCTCAAACTGCTGTCACCGATAACCTTGGTGATGCTCCACAGAGTTCCTTCAAATTGACTTTAGGCAATTCTCATGTGCAGCCTGTGCTAAAGGTTGGTTTGTGACATAATATTGTTCAACTTCTAGTACATTAATGTTGATATATTTATTAAGGAGTCGGATAAGGCAAATATTTAGTAAGACCGGAACTCCGTCTGCCAGCGAAGGGGTTATTGAGTCCCTCTGCCATTTATAGATGCTGACCCAGCAGCTGATGCTCTTTAAGCCACTGTACAAATGTATTTACACACTAATAAACACATACAAATAAGAGAAGTTGATTTTGAAAGTAACGATATACTGCAGCAAGAAACTTAAGGGCTAGACTGCAAAATGAATGGAAAAAAAAAACGTGTTTTAATTAGCCATTTAAAAGAGGCACAAAAAACCTTCCGATGCATTTCGCGCCCACAACGGCACTTTGTCAAGGGTTTTTATTTTTTGGTGGGTGGATTATTAAACCTATACGAACACTGATGCTCATGCCATGCACTAGACAATAAAACACTGTTGGACCTGAAACACCACTGGACTTTACCCTCCAGAGGATTCTGGGTAAGAAGAAAGACTGTTTGTTCATAAGAAGAAAGACGGTTTAAGACTTGGCCAGTGGAATCCAGCAAGTAATGAGTTAATGTCTCAGAGACGAGGCAATATGAATAAGCCAACCTTGGAATTGCTGACACAGAACAGGAAAGCAGACTTAAACCATGTATCCCACACAGCTCGGCCCAGCAACAGATAACACGAAACAAAGGAGATACAGTTAAGGAAGGAGGGAGGTATTTGGAGCATGTGAAGAGAAAATGCAAGTCACATGACCCCACAGTGTTATTTGCCGCCGAATACAAGGAGGGCAGGGGGGGCGCAGCGGGGGAAAGTTTGCGCACCCCTGCCTTAAAGTATTTCATAAAGAGGACCCGTCTGTTGAATTTTGGTTGTTGCTCTTGGATGGTGTTCTACATGAAATGATTTTAAATTTGAACGTGAATACTTCTTGCAGACTCGTGATGGCAGCTATGGGAGCATAACATGTTTATAGGAGACGAGATATATCTATACAGATCGACTGCAAAAATTGTAGATTGTGGAGATTTATTGATGATGTATTTATGGTCTGGCAGGGCATGGAGTTTGAATTAACACAGTTGATGGATGACATTAATATTTTGAGATCTATTCATTTTTCCTCGAATTTGAGACAGACAATTAACTTCCTTGATGATCAGATTACGAAGGAGGAAACCGGTTATAATACTAACATTTATAGGAATCCTACAGATAGAAACACCTATTTACATGCTTCGAGTTTTTATTCAGCATCATTGAAGAGGAGTTTGCCCTACTCTCAATTTTGTCAGATTTGTGAGTGATTAGCTAGTTAGATAAAGCTTTACATGAACAATATGAGAGGTTTAGCCAGAGATGTTATGAGGATTCTGAGATTGAGGAAGCACTTTCATGGATTTTGAGATTCAAATGTGTTGATACTTCTGGTAGAAAGCCTGACAAGCAGATGGATAGAATGTTTTTTGTTGAGAGCTTTAATGTTTATAGTCGGGATACTAATAGGTATATCAATAATAATAATAATAACTTAATTTATATAGCACTTTTCTCCCAATGGCACTTCAGTTACAAAAAGGGGGAAAAAGGAGAAAACATGTAAGGTTATAAAAGAGACAAAACACAAGGAAAGATACAATACATGATTGGACGGTACTGTAGCTATTAAATGCTGGACACGTTGTGGTTCATTAATTAAATGTCTGGGAAAACAGGTAGGTCTTGAGTCTGTTTTGATAGATTTCTAGAGAGGGGGGCCTCTCGAAATGTACGAGGCAGACTGTTCTAGAGAACACAGTGCTTTTATATAACATAAATGTGAAGCAAAAGAAACATAAAAATCCAGTGTAAGGTGAAATAACAAAATTCTCAACCTTCAGAGGGAATTGTACGGATTCCCTATAGCAAAAGTACACATCCAGGATATGATAGGAGCAATAAGTCAGGAACACCCCAAAAAACAAGAAGAATATAATGGTGCAATAAAATCACACAAGGAAATGAATAAGGAACAAGTCTTGGCTCATGCGAATCACCTACTTATCCGGACGTTCCTCCTCCTACCGTGCACCCCAAAACTGGAACAACCTACCAGAGACTCTCACATCCACCACCAGTTTAAGTTCTTTCAAATCTAAGGCTGTCTCACATTTTAATCTGGTCTGTAACTGTTTCATACGCTCATAATATATATTTTCTTTAACTGTGCATGCAATGTCTTGTATATAATGTATACCCTGTTCATTTATGTAACTGTACTTGTAACCATGTATTATTTGTTTTACTCTATGCCCAGGACATACTTGAAAACGAGAGGTAACTCTCAATGTATTACTTCCTGGTAAAATATTTTATAAATAAATAAATAAGAAGTATGTTTAAAACCAGCAATGTCAGGGAACAAGGCAACAGGAACTCTGGAAGGGCTATCACTCGAGGTGGAACTAAGGAGGAAACAAACGGAGAGAACCAATAGTGCAGACCAGTATGATGTTTATAGGAATAAAAGTAAAACTGCAATATATGTACTCACAATGTGTACAAAATATACAGGCACATCAGATAAAGGTGAACAGTGAATCTCACGTCAGAGAGGTAGTGTACACGGGCCGTCTGTCTTTGATACTCCCGCAACTGGGTGGCATCTGACGTCACATCCGCCGGTAACTTGGCAACTTCCGGTTACTTAGGGGAGGAGGCAGATACACGGCAAAGCGGTCCTCTCTGTTCCGGATCGGAGGTCACTGTGCAGACTGTGAAGGCTCTACACGTTTTGCTGATCTCTGTCAGCTTCGTCAGGAGTATATGTCCTGATTCGCATGAGTCAAGACTTGTTCCTTATTCATTTCCTTGTGTGATTTTATTGCACCATTATATTCTTCTTGTTTTTTAGGTTTGTGTTCCTGACTTATTGCTCCCGTCATACCCTGGATGTGTACTAGAGTGGGAGCAGCAAGGCTAAAAAATCGGGTCCCAAAGGAAGTCAAGGAGAGTCTGTCAACTGTTAGTAGTCCTTTATCTGCAGATCAAAGTGAGCAAATGTGAATGTAGGTATAGCGATGGAGGGGGGTGGTCCCCGTAATAAAGGGGTTGCACCCCCAAGGGCCACCCCCACCATCGTATGGGAGGCGAGGGGTTAACTATTATAATGCTTAATGGTGTTTTTATTCCCCTTCCTCAATGCAAACTGTGTCTCCCCTGGTAACATGTATTTTTCCCCTTACAGTGTGTGCACCCAACACATACACTGGGATCAGGTCGGGAGGGAAAGGGTGAATTGCATTAACATGTTTATGGCCCTTTGTTCCCCTTCCCGCCTTTTCTATCCCCATTTGCAGCCCATCCCATAGGTCGCCATTGGAGCTCCATGCAAGTCTATGGAGATTTCCGTGGTTTTGGCCTAATATCAGAAAAGACCAGCAGGTGGCGCCTGAGAGGACAAGCGGAATTCCTCCATTGAAATGAATGGCATAATGTATTTCAATGGGGATTCCTCGAGTCCGATCTCAAGAACAAGTTGGCCGACAGCCAAACCGCAAACCCCGAAAGCGGATACAATTTCAATAAAGAGCCTTTGATCACTCAATTGGCGTGGGAACTTGCTCACGGCCAAGTTCATCAATATTAAAATTGTATCTCCGGTACTAGGGCAGCTAGCGGGTTAATTCTTTTTGCCCCTAGCTCAGGGGGACCCCATTACTCGACCCCAACAGGGTCCGACGGGCAATGGCCATGGGAAAGGGTCGCGGCCGCTACGAGGGTCGCCCCATTGACCGCAATAGCGGAGAAAAGCCGCGTGGCTTTAAAACACTAAGTCAGAAAGTGTAAAAAGTGAAAACCCATATCTCCGGTTCTGTAAGCACTAGAGGGCTGGGATTTGGCCACCATGTAGTCACTGCTCCGGCATGATTGCATGGCAATTTCCAGCCCTCTCCGATCAACAGAACGGAATATGGGCAACTGTTTAAAGTATGATTCTGGAGAAGTAAGGAAGATGCTGCACACCTCAAAATAAAGGGGGAAAAATTGATACAGTTACCGGTGCTCCAATGTTTGTACGAAAGCCTGTGATCAATCCTGAATAGATGATAAAAGGAACATAGGGCACAATGGATTTAGAATATCCAAACTCATTTATTGAGCCAACACTAAATGAGTTTGGATATTCTAAATCCATTGTGCCCTATGTTCCTTTTATCATAAAGTATGATTCTGCCATTGACTTCAATGGCGGAGAAATGCAATTTCTAAAACATGTTGTTTTAAAATGTATCACTGTAACTCTGGTTCGGCGGGTCCCAGCGAGCTGAAACTTGGCCACCATGTAGAGTCCCCTCCGGCATGAGGGTCTGGCAAGTTATAGACCGCTCGGCCCAACCGAACGGAATATTTTGCTTTATATAAAATATTGTAGCAATACTGTATTTTATGCCTAGTATAAAATCCCGCGAAAATCCCTGACCCATACGGTATGTTAATGATCAGGGGGCAATGGTGTGTCTACACAAAGGCCACTGATCAAAGGCTCATCCCCCCCGGTTTGTATATACAGGGTGGAGAGAACGCAGGACATAGCCTTTCACATGAAGTGCTATAATTCGCACCTTTAGTCAGGTTTCCCCGGCCCAGATCCCCATCTGGCAGACTTGGCGATGCCAACTCTTTGGTGTGGGGCTAGGAAAATGGGAGCCTGACTTAAGGGTTGTGCGCAGGTGCCAGTTACCTGGGGGCAGGTACCAAAGTGCTTCCCACGTTAGCTGGCACAAGGTAATTGGGTACAGATAATTGTGAACCAATGTCTGAGACCCAATGTTAGTGATAGAGCCCAAATCCTTTATAACTGAGTGTCAGCTCTATGCCCAAGGTTGTTCGTTACTATCTCTGAATACTACCTGATGAATTGCTAATCCGAATCCTGATTACTTCATTGACCCCTTCCCACGTAAGTGTCTATATTCTGTGTGTTATTTGTTTAATATTGTGTGTTCACCTTCCCTGAAGGAATACATTTTCTTTATCATATCACAGTCGCATTCAATTAAACCCAGTTATTTTGGTGTATATTGTAACCCTGCACAAGCTATCGTGACAGTAGGGAACTAAAAATTCTTTCAGATAGCTGAGACATTGGCTTGTTCACATTCAAAGCACTACATGACCAATCTTGAAATACATTTGTCATTTTACAGGCAGTCAGTGCAGAGAACGTAGAACAGGTGTCGTGGCAAGAACAGGTCTGGTTAGTTAACAACCTGGCTGCAGCATTCTGCACCAGCTGCAGGCGGTGCAGCTCTTTTTCCGGAAGACTCGGATTGTGTGCATTGTAGTAGTCCAGGCGTGAGGACACAAAAGCACTGACAAGCATAGTAAGACCCTATGCTTTTTAATGCCTTTTTGTCCTCACACCTGGACTACTCCAATGCACACTACCTGAGTCTTCCCGAAAAGAGCTGCACTGCCTGCCGGGGGGATCAAGTACTTAATCCTGGCTATGTTCTTTAGGTGGAAGAATGAAGATTTGGTCACGGTTGACACCTGATGTTTAAGGGCAAAGTCACAGTCAAAGCCAACACCATGATTCTGTACATGGATAGAGTTTAGTATAAGGCCATTTGGTTGACCTAGCTGCACTCTTGTTGTCATCCGATGGTGAGTATCCATCACGGTCACTTCTGTCTTATCAGGATTTCCCCTTGTTCACCCTAATAATAGCAACGTCTGCTCCATGAGGGAGCCTGATATGTTGTTACATATTAGTACATTGGCAACTTAATATTGGGAGGATAGCCTTCTTGTTACAAATACTCTATGTACTAGCTAGATCAGCGATGTCCAGTACTTCGGGATGCTCAGCTGGCGTCTTCATTTACAGCTTCACCCCTGCGCACTGGAAGTTGATCCCGCTTCCGCATCGGCTGTGTGATTGCTGTGTGGCACTGGACTCCTCCCGGGGTTATGTCTATTTGGGTTGTGTGTGGGGGTGGGGGGGAGGGGGGAGTATTATGTGTATTTGGGTTGTGTGTGGTGGTTATTATGTGTATTTCAGGTGTGGGGGGGGGGGGTTATATGTATTTGGGGGTATGTGGAAGGGTTATGTGTATTTTGTGTGTGTGGAAGGGATATGTGTATTTGAGGTGTGGGGGGAAGGGTTGTGTGTTTTTTTGGGGGGGGTTATGTGTATTTGGGTTGTGTGTGGTTGGGGGGATTATGTGTATTTGGGGTGTTTGGGGGAGGGGTTATGTGTATTGGGTTGGGTATGTGTGTGTGTGGGGGGGGAGTATGTGTATTTGAAGTGTGTGGAAGGGTAATGTGTATTTGGGGTGTGCGGAAGGGTAATGTGTATTTGGGGTGTGTGTAAGTGTTATATGTATTTGGGATGTGTGGAAGGGTAATGTGTGTTTGGGGTGTGTGGAAGTGTTATGTGTATTTGGGGTGTGTGGAAGGGTAATGTGTGTTTGCGGTGTGTGGAGGGGTAATGTGTATTTGGGGTGTGTGGAAGGTTGTGTATTTGGGGTGTGTGGAAGGGTAATGTGTATTTGGGGTGTGTGGAAGGGTAATGTGTATTTGGGGTGTGTGGAAGGGTAATGTGTATTTGGGGTGTTTGGAAGTGTTATGTGTATTTGGGGTGTGTGGAAGGGTAATGTGTGTTTGCGGTATGTGGAGGGGTAATGTGTATTTGGGGTGTGTGGAGGGGTAATGTGTATTTGAGGTGTGTGGAGGGGTAATGTGTATTTGGGATGTGTCGAGGGGTAATGTGTATTTGGGGTGTGTGGAAGGGTAATGTGTATTTGGGGTGTGTGGAAGGGTAATGTGTATTTGGGGTGTGTGGAAAGGTAATGTGTCTTTGGGGTG
Organism: Ascaphus truei; assembly: GCF_040206685.1. Taxonomy (NCBI): domain Eukaryota; kingdom Metazoa; phylum Chordata; class Amphibia; order Anura; family Ascaphidae; genus Ascaphus; species Ascaphus truei. The sequence goes on from NC_134484.1 coordinate 338,730,615, forward strand.
TGTGGAATGGTAATGTGTATTTGGGGTGTGTGGAATGGTAATGTGTATTTGGGGTGTGTGGAAGGGTAATGTGTATTTGGGGTGTTTGGACGTGTTATGTGTATTTGGGGTGTGTGGAAGGGTAATGTGTGTTTGCGGTGTGTGGAGGGGTAATGTGTATTTGGGGTGTGTGGAGGGGTAATGTGTATTTGGGGTGTGTGGAGGGGTAATGTGTATTTGGGATGTGTGGAGGGGTAATGTGTATTTGGGGTTTGTGGAAGGGTAATGTGTATTTGGGGTGTGTGGAAGGGTAATGTGTATTTGGGGTGTGTGGAAGGGTAATGTGTCTTTGGGGTGTGTGGAATGGTAATGTGTATTTGGGGTGTGTGGAATGGTAATGTGTATTTGGGGTGTGTGGAAGGGTAATGTGTGTTTGCGGTGTGGGGAGGGGTAATGTGTATTTGGGGTGTGTGGAATGGTAATGTGTAGTTGGGGTGTGAGGAATGGTTATTATGTGTTTGACGCTATTGTGCCTGATACAAGAATGTGGCGAATATGAAAAGACAATAACCACAAGTGTGGCTAGCTTTGAATTGCCTTTGGACACCGCTGAGTTAGATAATGGGGATAAAGGGTGGGAATTGATTTGCCACTCTGTTACCGTCTATTACGAAAAAAAGCTTGATACATTTGATTTATTACTAATACTGCAAAGGGTAATGTGTGTTTGGGGTGTGTGGAAGTGTTACAGTATGTGTATTTGGGATGTGTGGAAGGGAAATGTGTGTTTGGGGTGTGTGGAAGTGTTATGTGTATTTGGGGTGTGTGGAAGGGTAATGTGTGTTTGCGGTGTGTGGAGGGGTAATGTGTATTTGGGGTGTGTGGAAGTGTTATGTGTATTTGGGGTGTGTGGAAGTGTTATGTGTATTTGGGGTGTGTGGAAGGGTAACGTGTATTTAGGGTGTGTGGAAGGGTAATGTGTATTTGGGGTGTGTGGAAGGGTAATGTGTATTTGGGGTGTTTGGAAGTGTTATGTGTATTTGGGGTGCGTGGAAGGGTAATGTGTGTTTGCGGTGTGTGGAGGGGTAATGTGTATTTGGGGTGTGTGGAGGGGTAATGTGTATTTGGGATGTGTGGAGGGGTAATGTGTATTTGGGGTGTGTGGAAGGGTAATGTGTATTTGGGGTGTGTGGAAGGGTAATGTGTATTTGGGGTGTGTGGAAGGGTAATGTGTCTTTGGGGTGTGTGGAAGGGTAATGTGTCTTTGGGGTGTGTGGAATGGTAATGTGTATTTGGGGTGTGTGGAAGGGTAATTTGTGTTTGCGGTGTGGGGAGGTGTAATGTGTATTTGGGGTGTGTGGAATGGTAATGTGTATTTGGGGTGTGTGGAATGGTAATGTGTATTTGGGGTGTGTGGAAGGGTAACGTGTATTTGGGGTGTGTGGAAGGGTAATGTGTATTTGGGGTGTGTGGAAGGGTAATGTGTATTTGGGGTGTTTGGAAGTGTTATGTGTATTTGGGGTGTGTGGAAGGGTAATGTGTGTTTGCGGTATGTGGAGGGGTAATGTGTATTTGGGGTGTGTGGAGGGGTAATGTGTATTTGGGATGTGTGGAGGGGTAATGTGTATTTGGGGTGTGTGGAAGGGTAATGTGTATTTGGGGTGTGTGGAAGGGTAATGTGTATTTGGGGTGTGTGGAAGGGTAATGTGTCTTTGAGGTGTGTGGAATGGTAATGTGTATTTGGGGTGTGTGGAATGGTAATGTGTATTTGGGGTGTGTGGAAGGGTAATTTGTGTTTGCGGTGTGGGGAGGTGTAATGTGTATTTGGGGTGTGTGGAATGGTAATGTGTATTTGGGGTGTGTGGAATGGTAATGTGTATTTGGGGTGTGTGGAATGGTAATGTGTATTTGGGGTGTGTGGAAGGGTAATGTGTGTTTGCGGTGTGGGGAGGGGTAATGTGTATTTGGGGTGTGTGGAAGGGTAATGTGTATTTGGGGTGTGTGGAAGGGTAATGTGTATTTGGGGTGTTTGGAAGTGTTATGTGTATTTGGGGTGCGTGGAAGGGTAATGTGTGTTTGCGGTGTGTGGAGGGGTAATGTGTATTTGGGGTGTGTGGAGGGGTAATGTGTATTTGGGATGTGTGGAGGGGTAATGTGTATTTGGGGTGTGTGGAAGGGTAATGTGTATTTGGGGTGTGTGGAAGGGTAATGTGTATTTGGGGTGTGTGGAAGGGTAATGTGTATTTGGGGTGTGTGGAATGGTAATGTGTATTTGGGGTGTGTGGAATGGTAATGTGTATTTGGGGTGTGTGGAATGGTAATGTGTATTTGGGGTGTGTGGAATGGTAATGTGTATTTGGGGTGTGTGGAAGGGTAATGTGTGTTTGCGGTGTGGGGAGGGCTAATGTGTATTTGGGGTGTGTGGAATGGTAATGTGTATTTGGGGTGTGAGGAATGGTTATTATGTGTTTGACGCTATTGTGCCTGATACAAGAATGTGGCGAATATGAAAAGACAATAACCACAAGTGTGGCTAGCTTTGAATTGCCTTTGGACACCGTTGAGTTAGATAATGGGGATAAAGGGTGATAATTGATTTGCCACTCTGTTACCGTCTATTACGAAAAAAAGCTTGATACGTTTGATTTATTACTAATACTGCAAAGTTATCACAGTGCCTATTCTCAATACTAAGTATCGGTTACACGAATTGTGTTACAAATCCAGCACACTCGGGCTTCCTGTTAATGCTTTCTCACATAAATCCCTATCTGGCTCTTTAGGATACTGCCATTGAGTATCTATCCTCTCTATTCTCTAGTCTATCCTATCTCTCTCTATCCTATCTCTATTGCTCCTGGAGCTGTAAGGATTTTTCAGCCGTAGGCTGCGTCCCCGCTGCCTGCGCGTCTGCGAGGCAGGCGGCGCGTGTAGCCAAGTCCCCCGGTCTGCAGTGAGCTGCAGGGGGAAAGACAGGGGGGGTGAGACTTGGAAGTGACGGGAGCACGGCCGTGATGTCACCCGGCAGGTTCACCCTCATTGGCTGAACCGGCGGGGGGCTTGGCCTAGCGCTCTGTCGCAACTCCTGCTCTCAATTTTCTTGAGAGCAGGAGTTTCTGTCGGCGCAGCGGCCCCCCTCGCAGCGGGCCCGGCCCCATTGTGGGGCGGATTTTGTCCCTGCAGCGTCCGCCACATCGAGCAATGCAGTAGCCAGCGGGGACCTGGCCTAAAAGATTTGGTTGATTAGTGTGGTTTGATCACCCACACTGTGCATTGATATTCACCTAATTACTCTGGATTATTAGGCATGCATGCTTTTCCCCAATACTTATTCCACTTTAAAAGCTGAATTTTCCTGGGGTCCAATTCTTCTTAACAATGGCAAAAAAACGTTTTCATTTCAGTGGACCTAAATGGTTAGAACAGATATACTGTTCTGTATCGTGCTTTTATCTTGTGTTTTAAAATTTAAATTGATTGCATTTTGACAATTGGTTACTGGGCGCTCTTTTTTCACTTGTATAATTATATTCTGAGACTCTAGGATGTATAAACGTGTGTTCTTTGGACAGCAATGTTTCTTCAATGTGATTTTGAAATATGTGTTTAAAGAGCCTACATTTGGCGTGAATATGTTGGAAGTTATATCACTAATTAGGGGTGGAGTCTTAGGACGCACTTACAGTGCCGCCGACGCGATGTCGCGGCAAAACAAATGTATTGCCGCCGTCGCGTGCGCTTATAGTAGAAGCGGCGCGACGGCTTTGTCGCGATCGCTGGAAGTCAAGTCAATTTGATTTTTCCTGCGACTGCAGCGTGACGTCGCCGTCACAACTCTGTCGCTGGCGACGGCCTAAGGGGTTTCACGGGTATAAATATGTTTGCACTGGGCTGTTTTTGTATAACCTTGACAAAGGTCCGATGTTTGACCGAAACATTGGAAGATTCAATAATAAACCAACGTAAGCTTTTTCCTGTAACCATGGTATGCAACTCTATTTTTTTGATAGATTTATAACATCTACTTTTTACAATTAAAAAAAAAAGCCCATCGGTTTATCCTAATACTGTATGTTAAACTCCTAGGAAGAGCGGGAATTGCATCTTAAATAAACTTCTTGAAAACCAGGCAACTCGCTCCTCCTACCGCCAACCAAATATTTATGAAGTTCAACGTTGCATCAAGTATGCAAACTTCCTTCCCCATGGAAACACAATGCAGCCCATTAATATCCACCTTGAATATAAAAACGGTCTTCGAGGTCTGGGTGAAAGAAACAAACAGAAACCCTGATGTGTAGCTGCCAGTTAAACAGCTTAACTAAACAGACGTAATTACCAGCCCTCAAAGATACTGTAAAAAGCTTCAGAGCAGCAGTTGAAGAAACAGTTGGCTGTCATGTGTCATTTTACCTTTTATTAGATGGAGCACTGGAATAATATTTTTACATTTGTGTACTAATAAAGCATTTCTTAAAAATAAAAAAAATACATTGTTTTTGCGACGGTGTGATAGACAGAAGCAGAGATTCACCAATTCAAATGTCACATTGAATTGTCCATTGGAGCTATATATAGCAGAGGGGGAGGGGGAAGAGGGAAACCCTTGCTCAGCTTATGTCAACTGTAGGTAGATGTGGGAGATGTGCTGCCTGGGATAATGTCTTAAAATGTAGGGCTTTATTTGTAGTAAATAAATGTAGAGATTGTGAGCATATATCACAGTGAAATACTGTAACATTTACAAAATTAACTAACTTAAAATGTTGCTAGTGTCTTATGACCTACTAATATTCAATATATCCTTATATCAAGTAGGGGGGTAAATTCCCGACTAAGCGTAGTAGTGGTGAATGTTTAAAGCCTGTAATATAGTGCGCGCGTGTTCGCTACCATGCGCGTGCGCATCAATTATAATTGGCTGTGTTAGCCAGCCGTTTCTATACTAGGGACGCGCACGCACGGCCGTGAGCTGTGGCGCGGCAGACCAGGGAAATTACAATAACATTGTATTTTCACGCTGCTGCCGTGCCACGAGCTAATCACAGCGCGGCCTAATGCTGTGATGTCAGAGTCACGCCCCCTAGCCACGCGCGCTATATTAATTAAACGTCCACGCACAATGCCTGGCGCGCGCAGCAGCACGTTCTATAGAACAAGCCTTAGACCTTGAAATAAGGTAATCCACTTTTAGATTTATACATGGCTTTAGGCTGCTCTGCCTATAGTTTATGTCCAGGGGAGTCCTGCAGTTATGTATATGCGCTGACAGACTCATACACCATGGGTACAGTATATTGATGCCGATTCAGCCAATGAGGGCGAACCAGCCGCAGGAGGTCATGGCCACGCCCCTGCAAACCCACCAAGCCCCTCCCGTCGCAAACACTCCCTCTCCCCTCAGACCACAAACCGCGGAGTAGCGCTGTGCACGCGCCGCCCCCCCCCGCCGGGCGCGCGTGCCACAGTGCTGACTGGGGACTCACCCTTACGCTCGGCGCGATCAGAGTGATAACTCTGAATGCCCTCATCCAGGGTAAGGGTGCGTGCACGTGCGCCTGCTGCTTGGCGAGACAACCAAATTTGATTTGGCTGCTCGCTGATGCGTCACGTGAGCGGTTTGCCCAGCTCTATGATGTCATGGCTGCCCCCCCCCCCCCCCCAACACGCCCCCGTACGTGCAACTACAGTAGCTGGCCAGAAATCACACGGCCGAGCAGAGCACATGACGTCACGGCATTCGAGTGCCAGCGCGGCCGCTCCCAGCCTGGCCGCAGCCTTATGTTTCACAGCAGCAGTTGAAGAAACAGTTGGCTACTGTATGCCATTTGACTTTTTATTAGATGTTGTACTGGTATAATATTTTGACATTTGCGTACTAATAAAGCATTTCTAAAACAAATAAAAAAATAAAAACATTGTTTTTGAGGCTGTGAAAGCAGTGACGGAAGCAGAGATTGACCAATTCAAATCTCACATGTAATTGTCCATTGGAGACCTTAATTACCTTTTCTAAGAGATGGTTGTGGGCAAATGGACGTGTGTGTATGAGCCGTGCATCATTCTAGAATGCACCATGTAACCGTGTATAAAGAGCTTCCTCTTCATGACCAAAAGTCATCAATGCATGTTGCAGTGACTTGCGCCTGACCTGGTCGTCACTGCTATAGACTTGAATGGCAGTCCCCTCCAGATTGGATGCCATACCCTGCGTCATGCTTTGATGACTCCCCACCCATATGTGCATACATGAGTCAGGTTTGGAAAGCTCGGTGCACGCTACAACATCTATGAAGAGATCGCTTGGTGGCCCTTTAAAAAAAACTACTGCAACAAATCTTTATTTCACCAGGACCAGTCCAGCTGCTGAATTGTTTCACAACAAGAAAGCATGTTTCACTGCAATGTACAGCACCACGCTAATCTGCAAACACGAAGCGCTTGTTTAGGTAACAAAGAAAAATGAAGTCCGTATTTGGGAACGGCACTAATCTGTCCTCTTCCAAAGAAGCACAGCATAAAACAAATCGGTGTAGGTGACTAAAGAATATATAATATCAATACAAATGATCATTCTTGGTGTTTGAGATTTATACAGGGGGACTGAGATTTAGGTTACCGCAAGAAGAATTGGAAAAGGGGGCTGAATTAGTGGGCAAGGTTACGTTAAAGCAGTTGCCATCGATGGGTCATTTAGCATGCGCTTGCAGGGTAATGTCAATGGGTCATGTGTTTTGTCGTAGGCTGGCGATTGTGACAAAGGGAGTTTTCTGCTTCATTCTGAAAGGATAACCAGGCCTTTGAATGATGACTTGGTGGTATGGCAAACATTCTTAGCTACTTATGACAGCAGGTCTTCTTGGCAGCAGGAAGAGGTCAAGAATAAGGAATAGGAATTGTGGGGCGGAGTGCAGCGGGGTTTAGTGCATTTTGGAGCTTTTTGGCTGGGAAGAAAATGTGTTTGGGTATCACTTTTAGCGCTTAATAGTTTTGGTTGCCTGGTTTATTTGGTTAAGGAGTTTATATTGGACATTAACCAGGTATCAGTTTAACAGGGTGTTCAAATGTGGTTTGGAAGCATGTGGGGTGTGTCCCAGGCATATTGCAACATTCTTTTTGTATTGGTGCAGCTACTTTAAAAAAAAAGTAGGCTAAAGGATAAAGTGCTCATAGGAGCGAAATGCGTTGGAGGATCTGTGCCACCCTTTTAAATCATGGCATTTTTTGGGGGGCTCCTTTCATCGGTATTCTAAGGCTCAGCGTTGCTTTTTCTACCTTTTATTAAAAGTGAAGTAGCTGGCAAGGGTTATGTTTGCATGAAAATGGCCACAGCATTTTTTAACAAAGTCAGTGTCCATGTTTTTATTGGGCTTTAGTAGGGAAGGCTTGGTTATCAAGGGGAGTTAAGGAATCTGACAGTTAAGTGTGTTTTTGATGACTGCATGTTATTTAAAAGTGTTGGAGTTGTAAAATAAGTAAATGGGAAAGTGCAGAAATAGAGCTGAGAGAGCAGGGTAATGGGTGAAGGTAAAAAGGCTTCATGATACATCTGAAATATTATACCCAAGAACAACTTTAGAGCAGTAATGGCAGCAATTGATTGACACCCTGCAGCGGCTGCCTTTGCTGAGACTGGTGTTATAAGGCAGTCTGAGGTGACTGTCTTAGAAATAACACCAGAGTTGCAGAAAAGACAGCCCCTCAAAACAATCTCCCCAATCAAGAAAAGACCATCCTGAAGTCTTTGAAGCTTTCATCTCTCCCCCCCCCCCAACCCTGCACCTTTGTGCTGTGAATATCTGCTTCAGCTTTCTTCACTTCACCCCAGACTATCTTAGATATAACACCAGAGTCGCGACATAGGCAGCAGCCGAAGGGTCCGCCGTTTTGTTGCCGTTCGCCGACGATCGTGATGTTACCTCTGCTTTGATATTGGTGTTGGGTAAAATATTAGAGATGTGTGAAGGCGTCACTATACATTACCCTGCTCCAGCAGCTCTATCCGCAAGGCCATTTACTTCTTTCCCAATTCTTTAAAAATATAAGCAGCTCTCAAACACACCAGCTTTCTTCTCCCTCTCTAGCTTACTGTCCCTTCCTTATAGATAGTAAGCTCCTTGGGGCAGGGCCCTCCTTATAACCTACTGTACCAATGTATTGTCAATGTTTGACATTTTATTGTTATCGTCTACTGCGTTGCAGAATGTGTTGGCGCGGTGCAAATGAAACGATTATGGTAATAATGATAATACAAGGTTTATACTTTTACAGAAGATGCAGAAATAAGACGACGCAGTGAGGGCTCGCAGTGCACAGCAGCCTCTCAACTTCTTGCTGCGACACACACACGACGTCACAAAATCCTGAGCAAATTATAATGTGTTATTTCTAGATTTCAACCTTAAATAGATTGAGTGAATGTTGTTTTCAGGGAAAAAAACTAGAAAAACGTACCACTTATCAGAAAATGATCTGGGCATCTCCTTGCTGAGTAGAGAGAGTTGGCCAGAATGACACTCCTACTTATTGAAGTATATTAAAGGTGTACTTAAGTAAAAGCGCTGACCCATCTAACACCTTTTAATATTTGCCAATGGATAAGCAAGCACACGCGTGCTTTCCCAGACGTTTGCATGGCCTGGAAGACGCCCAGATGCACAGATTCTGAAGACACGGTATTCGTCTCTGAAGAGGCAATCCCACAGAACTGGGCAGAAAAAATACCCCTTTGTAAAGAATTTCAGTCTAATTACCCTCTCTATGCAAATCTAACCATGCGCATGGCTGTCATTTTTATTTTTTAGATGCACGTATTATGTAGTAAAAGGATCTATAATAAAGACTTAATTATTCAACAATTGCTGTTTTATTTGTTGACTTATAAGCCACATCAATAAAGGTGGGAAAGACTGTGTCACTGATATAGAAAAACTGACTAATAATTCTTTAGACGGTGTATTTAACTCTCACTATCCTGGGAACACAGTATTCTGCACTCACAATTACCAAGCTGCAGCACCAGTGTTAGAGGCTCATTCAGTTAACTGCACTTCGGATTTGCATTTCGCAGTATTCATTGAGCACTTATTACATGTCCAACCCCTGATTTTTTTTTTTGTTTGATGTTTTTTTTGTTTCATGTATTTTTTTTTACCAATAAATATACATATTTACAGGGTATTTATCAAGCTGCGAGTTTAAAGATGATGAGATCTCTGTCCTTTCGCATGTTACAGAATTTATTGAATAAGCCCCTTCATCTTCTTAAATGTAGAAACACCCTGGGACGGCTGAGAGTTTGGAGGGGTTCGGTGCGGGGGGAGAGCGGGGCCATGTGACGTCACTGCATCACATTGCCATGGCAACCCATCACCATGTGACATCACAGCATCATTTGATGACATGGCGGCGCGTCGTCAGAAGCAGGAGATGCGGAGCAGGAGTAGAAGCTTGGTGCTCTGCAGAGAAGGTAAGGGCTCGTCCAGGGTGGCGCTGAGCGGGCGCGCACGCTCACGGTAGACACGTTGCGACAATGCACGTGTCCTGCGTGAGCCGGCGGGCGCGGCTGCCCAGCGCTCAGGCGCTTGCCGAACGAGCAAATTTGAATTTGCCGCTCGCAAGCGCGTCACGTGAGCGGTTCTACCCAATGAGGGCGAACCAGTTCCGTGATGTAGAGGCCGCGCCGCCAGATGCGCGCGCACCTAGCCGACCAGGAAAAGCACGGCCGAGCAGGGTGCAACGCTGGAGCGCCAGCGCGCCTCTACCCACCCTGGACGAGGCCTAAGAGGCACTTGCAGCGGCCTGCGCTCTCCCTCGGCAATCAGTTTAACTGTTGTGGGGAAGAGCGCGGGGGTCTCTGCAAGTGCGGGGTTCAGTGCGGATGCAACATAAGCTGGTTCTGCAATACCTCTGCCGCTGGACACAGGAAAGCATAAACATGGGTACAGCAAGGGGTGCCAGATTTTTAAAACTGAGGCAACAGGAATCCTATTGGATATTGAAATTGCAAACCATGCAACCAGGGGGCTTCAATGAGAAATTAGACTTGCTGGCTTTTCAGTAAAAAAAACTCTTTCTTATTATTTCTATACCTTTGATTAAGCATATAATTTTTTATAAAACAAAGGTATGAACCCCATCACTGTGTCCCATACCTGACTCACAAGCAGTGAAAATACTGTGCAAAACTGGAGCTCTCATAAGGGTACCCCAATCCTCCACCCTCTTAACCTCTGTACCCGAAACACCTTCCCCCCCACCCCACCTTCATAGCCCCACGGCCAATTTATACCTAGTTCTGCCTTAAGTTTTCATTCTCAACTCGACCAACACAACCTGGCAAAGTATCTGTTTTATGATTGGGAAAACCAAGCTGTGAAAATGCATATTTCATGGGGGTAATCACTCAAAATGGAAAGTCAGATAACATGGGGTAATAACATGTAGGATATATGTCGGTATTGACTCGAGGGATGCCAGGATTTACAAAATGCTCACTGGTCCAATACATAATTTCGGAAGTTAATGATTACCATTTGTTCAAATACACCTGTACTTACTCATCAGTACATTTTTCATAAGTGGAACACAATCTCAGGTTATATAATGCCGTAAGAATAACTTCAGTAGTAATACATATTCATTTGTTTTATTTTATTATTTATTTTTATTTCAGTGAATTTAATCATATATATATATATATATATATATATATATATATATTTATAAAAACAAAAAAAGAGAGCGCCCGATCCTAGTGCAATATGTAAAATAATATCATTTAATATACAAAAAAGAGTCCAACAATTTAAAACTCACAAACAACATGAATAACAGAGCATTTTATGATGAAATCACTTGATGTGAAGAAACTAGTAGGGTGAATTGCTAGTGAGAGCAAGCAAACACCATACCTCTACATTTGGGACTCAAAGACATTGATGCTGACAGCTTACTCCTCACGGTTCCTGTTTTGGTTTACCCGGTCTGGCACCCATTGCACATGCGGATTGTTTCCGGAGGACACTAGGAGAAGTGACACGATACCTGAGTTCCTGCTGGACGGTGGCTCAGAGGGGTTTTGATCGTGTCCTGATCGTGTGCAGTGGAGAGGCGTGTGAGCAGAGCAGCAGAGTTCCTGTGTTTGGTGCATGAGTATTACTCATAAAATGCTCTTTTATTCAAGTTGTTTGTGAGTTTTAAATTGTTGGACTCCTTTTTGTATATTAAATGATATTATTTTATATATTGCACTAGGATCAGGCGCTCTCTTTTTTCGTTTTTATAGATCTACTGGGAGGTCGTTGGTTCCACGTAGAAGGCTGCCAGTATCCTGCAAAGAGTGCTATTCTTGATTTGAGTATACATTTTTTATTCATCCATTCATGGTTTTTTATCCACATTGATTTTTTCCAACATTTTTTTATCACAGCCATTTTTTGATCTATGGTTTCATAGACACTAGCATTTTTTTTGTTTAGGATATTTACATTTATATGTTTGTTCATCATTTTTCATGTTTTAGAGATATCTCTTTGCTATTGAAATAGAATATAGTCAATCATAATTTCAAGTAATTCCTATATGGTAAAGTTGCAAGTGTATATAGATCCCAACAGGCGCAGTCTTTTTGTTTTTATATATATATATATATATATTTATGTAAATGTCTATATAGTTACATTTTTCACGTATATAAATATATATATATCATTTTAACTTGTATAATAATCGTTTCATGAATAAAGATGCATTTATTAATGCATTAAACACCACAAACATTGTTTTTTGATAGACATCGAGGAGCGAACCAACATGCCATGAACCATATCCCAAGTATGGAGCAGTGCTGATCCTGTTTGTACACACTGAGGTGAATTTGCCCCTGTGTGCAATTACACACAGGTGGCTAATACACGTAGACTAATTGACCAATCAACCGATTAGACATGAGGTGACCACCTCCCCAGTAGGTACATAAGGAAGGGATCCAGCACTGTACCATAATATCCCTGAGGAAACATGTAGGATTTCTATCAGTGAAAAAGCTGTTTCTGTTCAGTCACTAACAAAGACTGCATATCAGCAAGTTCCCAACACAAGAAGCGGACGACTGCACATCGACAGAGCCCGCACCAACATAATTGAGCAGTGAGAAGTTCACAGCCCAGGGGATTCCCCAAGCAACCTGACCAGGAACACGTACCAACGACGTCACTTCTGGTGCAACAGAGGACGAGCCGTGGACTACCAGGACACCAGCCGCAGTACAGCATAACTCCTGAAAGAAGCGTGACAGCCCCTGAGCAGTCAACCCAGAGGACGAGCACTACAGAGGGAGGATACCTGCAGCGGTACATACATCGGCTTCATAGGCACTTCCCTGATGAAGTCAGTTTTCTGATGAAACGCGTATGACTACATATGATCTAAAAGTCTTGACTCTGATCCGTAATAGACTGTAAGAGGTCCGCATTGATCCAACCGGTGCCACACGGAATTTATTCCCCACCTGGAACAACACACGCTTGTGGTGTGTTGTCGGAGGAAACTTCCTACCAAGGACTGACGTTGCAAGTTCCTGCTGGTACAGAGACTTGTGGCGGGCAGCTCGGACGATAGAGGAGATAACAGCGGAGATACAGTCACTGATCGGAGCATGAGTATTTACTCATAACACGCCTTTTATATACATTTGTTTGAGTGCTAATTTGTGAATCTCGGATTATTAAATTTATCTTTTTAACGTTATTGCACCAGGATCGGGCGCTTTTCTTTTATATATATATATATATATATATACATGTAGAGGTATCAGTACCGTGTTAGCCGAGCTTCAATAATCAAAAAATAAATAGATGATACCGTTCTGTGGCTAACGAAATGCTTTTATTTGTGCGAGCTTTCGAGATACACTGATCTCTTCTTCCGGCGATGTTACAATGAATGAAGCAAAAGGTATACTTAAAAACAGTTTCTCTTGGAATGTTATCTGTGCTATAATGTTATATATATATAGTCAGATAAGACAGTTGGCACTCCAATAGGTGCTGGTAAGCCACAGGTGCTCGTCCCATATAGAGAATGTAGTTATACGTTACCGTTCCAAGGATTGGTAAACAAGAGACAGTGTTGAAAATCAAAGTGTATTAGTGAAAGCAAAAATACATCCAGAAACCCAACGTTTCCTTAGGGGGAAGGTCCCATTCTGTAGGACCGAAACGTTGGGTTTCTGGATGTATTTTTGCTTTCACTAATACACTTTGATTTTCAACATTGAGCGCTGTCTCTTGTTTACCAATCCTTGGACCGGTTACGTATAACTTACGTATAACGTATAGCGTCAAAAGGAGTGCTACTAAGCGTGGCCAAATGTATACAAGAAAAGACAGAATACTCAATGCTACTTTCAATGTGACATACAATACATCAATGTTATATAAGAGAGCATGGTCTCTTCAAGTGCGGGGTTCAGTGCGGTAGCAACAAAGGCAGTGTCATCAAGCCGGTACTGCAGTACCTCTGCCGCTGGACACAAGACAAGAGGCCAGCCGTTAGTGTGCATGGAAATAAGAGAAAAGTAAAACAAATAAAGGCTTTTTATAGGAAGAAGCACATAGAGGGGGATGGCATTCAGCCAGATATTTTATTATGTTTTAAAGTAGAGCGGAATCATTTCTTGTTAATCTGCAAATCAATATTTGAGCAGCTCATTTAGACTAACCTTTTCAACAGCCTTTGCTGTTTGCAGAACATTTCTGCTTGCTTTTGGTGTGCCTTACTATATATTGAATAAGTATTTATATTCCTCCCCTACCTCTCTATTGATTTTGGTAGCCATATTTTATGCATGCCTATGTGAATCATGGTCTGTGTACAGAAACGGCAAACAAAGGTTATCAGCAATACTTGCTGTACAAAAGGTGTGTGTGTGTTTATGCCGGGGGAACAGATCCCTGAAAGGATTACTTTTTACTAGGGTTAACTTTATAAATCAATGTCAAGAAGCACTACAGTATGGTGAGAGGATAATTGGTGTAACAAACTGCCCCCTCTTTTGTTTCTTCAATAAACCCCACACTAGTCTATCAGGATTACATGAAGTGGCTCTGATGTCCTTATGAACTGTATGTCCTTAAATTCACCAATCCAAACCATTTGACATGATACATTTTGTTTGCCAGACTTTCTGTATGCATCAATTTACTTCCCTTCTCAATTTTATCAATAATCTTAATTAAGTGTAACAGGTCCCCCCCGGGAGATCACGCTATTATTTTGGACCACGGGGGAGGGTCCCAGGTCTGAGCCCCTGATTGGGCAGAACATAGACCCTAGGCCCACCTCTCCCTTGTCACTCAAGGGAGCTGCTTACTGCAGGGGAAAACCTGGGTTAATCATAACAATGACTGCGCTAGTACCAGGACTTATGTGTTAGGCAGGGCAGCTTAGTAGCCAAGAAGGATACCCGACTACACACTCCCCCTGGTGGAATCTCACAGACTCCGCTGAGAATCCAATTTTGTGTACCATCCTTCAGCTGGAACAATCATAACAATTTATAGCATACAATTGATAGCATACAATTGATAGCATACTCATAACAACATGTGAGGCAATACAGATCCCTCCCATAACATGGAGAATCTTTAGCCCTTCTAATAATAATGGTAGTGGTCAGGCTTTTAAACTAACCTGCCCTCGTAATCAGGAACGGTGTATGAGTACACCCTTTTTGGACCCCGCTCAGGTATATATTCTACCCGGTCCATATAGATGCCTCTACCTACCCTCCATACACTCATTAGGTAGCAGACTCGATCTTCTGTGAAATACCTGGAATCGCTACACTTAGTAAAGGCTAGGTGTACTAGAACAGCATCCCTTAACCATTCATCTTGGTGAGCCTCTATCTCAATCATGATGGGCTCGGGAACATAGGGGTAGTCGAACCCACGGGACTGCCTGCACCATTGGACTATGAGTCTGTCAGCCCTGCTGAGCTTTGTTAACTTACGGCCACAGGCCTGGCCCAGTAGCACCCAAAATAACGGCTCAGGGGAGGGTTGTTCTTGGTAATCTAAAGCTAAGCCTGTGGGTTGTATTATCCTAGCTTGATCGCTCTCGTCTCCAGAGGGCCTCCTCTGCAGAGAACTCCCCTTCCCACCAGTGATCTACAATGTCCCCACTGATTAGCAGGAACCGGGTTCGGTACATGTAGGGGACATATCCTTGGAACATAGGGTCCCACCACTATAGTACCATCCCCACACTTGTAGCACTGGCTGTGTACGCATCAGACTCAGACACAACCCTAGAGGATACTCCCGATGTCATACCACATCATCTGTAAAACACGGTGGAGTCAATGTAATGGCATGGGCATGCATGGCTTACAATGGCACTGGGTCACTAGTGTTTATTGATGATGTGACAGAAGCAGCCGGATGAATTCTGAAGTGCATAGGGATATACTGTCTGCTCAGATTCAGCCAAATTCAGCGAAGTTGATTGGACGGTGTCAAGAGAGAGAGGATTTAGCCCGGGATTAAAGGGGTTACACCCCATTTGGCCCCCCTCTACTCTCACCTGGGAAGCAAGGGGTTAACTGTACTGAGGTCTAGCAATGTGTTTTTTTTACCTTGCTTCAGTATCCAAATGTTTATGATCCTGTATAAATGTAATGTCTCATCCTGGTGTTTGCACTCACACATACACTAGGATTGATGCGGGAGGCTTAAGAGGTTAATGAGCTACAGTTTAGGAAAATACAAATGTGTGGGGTCTTTTCAGAAATATCTGGGCTTCAACAGGCTTGATTGAAGTTGGGTGTGAAAAGTACAGAGGGGTTTTTTAGTGTACCGTATGTTAATACCTAATTTGCAGGCCAAGGGTATATTCCTGGGAGACAGCTAGGACAGGAGGTCTGGGGCATTGGGTGTGAAATATAGCACCGGTTACAAATGTTCACTACACATAGCCCAGCTTCAAAGGATTTCTTAATGGGGGCCAGGGGTGCAGTTACGCAAGGAGATCTCAGAATGAGTGACCTTATTAAATATAAGAATATTATGAGATGTCCTTGGCTGAACGGGCTAAGAGTTACATACAGTATGTGTAACCGGGGGACCGAGCCGCAACTAACGATTACAGACACCTGATGTTTAGCCGGTCCTAAGAGACAGATATTAATATCGCTCTTAATTTTAGTATTACACGGTAATATTTAGTCTCATTGGGAGCGTCATGCGTGACGGAATGTATTAATGTCTCGCGTGCCAGTAAGTACTACTGAAATGAAGTTATGAAGTTATTTACAGTGTATATGGGATTTTGGATCTGCTCTGAAAATGCATACCCCCATCTGCTATGCTAATAGGGCAGGAAGAGTATCCTGAAAGAATTAGCATAGGCCAGTGATCAAAAGGTAACTGCCCTAATTGTTTATACTGGGGGCAGGAACCAAGGAACTGAGTGTTTTTAAGTGTGATACTTCACACTTACAATGGAAGTCAAAATCTGCTTCAAAGAGATTTTTTCTAGCCACCTTGGCATCTAGGGTTAAGAGATGGGTTTGAAATGGTATTTAAACCAGAGTCATCCCCCTTACTCAAATGTCTTCATGTATGATCTTCATGTATTGCTGTGATGTCAACATCTGAACCTGAATTATGGAAGAAATGGCCCATCCTGTATCCTGATGGCTTTCTTGTCCTAACCTTTAAGTAAGTGTCATATTTTGTCTGTTATTTGTATATCTTGTGTGTTCACCTTTTTCAAGGAATAAATTATATTTTATTATATCTAAGCCTTGTTCAGTTCAACCCAGTTATATTTGGTGTGTATTATTAATAGCCTGTTACAAAGCTACCGTCACAGACGGCGCTTCACTTTACAGATGGACAATGACCCAAAACATACTGCAAAAGCAACCCAGGAGTTTTTTTAAGGCAAAGAAGTGGAAGATTCTGCAATGGCCGAGTCAATCACCTGATCTCAACCCGATCGAGCATGTATTTCACTTGCTGAAGACAGAACTTAAGGCAGAAAGACCCACGAACAAACAACAACTGAAGACAGCTGCAGTAAAGGCCTGGCAAAGCATCACAAAAGAGGAAACTCAGCGTTTGGTGATGTCCATGTGTTTCAGACTTCAAACAGTCATTGCTTGCAAAGCATTCTCGACAAAGTATTAAAAATGAACATTTTATTTATGATTGTGTTAATTTGTCCAATTATATTTGAGCCCCTGAAATAAGGGGACTGTGTATGAAAATGGTTGCAATTCCTAAACGTTTCGGTTTTTTCCTTTGCTGTGGCGAATAGAGCCAAAATTATGAAAATTGTGTCAGTGTCCAATTATTTCCGGACCTAACTGTATATATTCTCTTGAAAAAAGGTCATTTAGTTTAACCCTTTGGCCAAAGCATCTTAAGCCTGCTGCCACTTTCAAGGCATGACCGTTAGCAGGTCCTAACACTTTCTGAGTTAAAATTCTTATTTACCTGTATAATTTTTAAGGAGTTTGAGCTAACTGGAAATGCGTGTCTGTATAATTACAGGAAGAATGATCTGCATTGGATCTGTCGTACCCCAGCAAAATGAAACTGACCTGCAACTTGGAAAGTGGGGAGGGGAGAGCTTAAACCTTGAAGGGGAGGGGCCACCACCCTCCCAAAAACAGCTGAAACCAGCTGCACATATTTAATAACCACACAAATACACAACAAGCTCGGAGAAACCCCTAATTGTCAAAAGGAGTGCTAGTGGGCGTGGCTAAATGTATACAACAAAAAACAAACGAAGGTGGCCAAAGTTACTTCCTATGTGACAAAAATACACAGTGCAATACCTATATATTCTCTTGAAAAGGGGTCATTTTATATATGTTGCATCAATAATCTTGGTACAATTTGATTAGTCGCCCTGTAAAATATGCCACCATGTTTTACAGGGTGACTAATCAGGCTGTACCAACACTATTGATATTGTTTTGACTATTCCAATATTATGATTAGGAGGGGTTCTGACCAAGTTATTTTATTGCCTATTAGCTTCCTGGGCATTTTTTGGTTTACCATCTCACCACTGATATCAGTGGACACTTTTGCGTAGGGTATTACACTCTCTGATAGTTTACAATGGGATTTTACTGATTGACAATACAACTTCACAATGATGCAAGTATCTTAAAGTTGAGTGTTAAGCAAGTTACTTTATTGCCATTCATCATACTGAGCAGACTCTGCCTCCTATTAAGCCACTGACACAATCAGACACTGCTGGAATCAATTATACAGGCAGTGTGGGCTGAATATAGGCATTTTGCAGTTGATCCCTAATTTACACTCTCATGGTTAATATTAGCAATCATTTCCAATTACACATCCTAGGTTGTTACAATAAATTAATTCAGATTGCCTAAATGCTCACCATTTTCAGTTTATACACGCAAATGCCCTCACATTGTTTTAACCACGTCTGCTCACTGCAGCTGTTTTTATTCTTTAGTTCACGTTAATAGTTTTACCCAATGGGTCATTAAAATTGTTTTTATAGCTTGTTATTAGCAGCACCTATAATTCCAAGTGTCTGCTAGCATTTCATTATCAGGTCTCACTATTTGGTATTAGCCCCTATTAACCTAATCTTGCTACTGGTTAGGCTTTAACTCTAGACATTATCTGCCTCTACAGACCACCAATATGGTTTTTTTCTAATATGATGTTTTTGGCCTACATGGCTACCTTCCATACTTTTTAGAGTGTGCGCCAACAAAAAGGATTCATGTTCTCTCTCTATCTGTTCCCTAACTAATTAGGAGAGATCTCTCCAGAAGCAAGCAGGCGAAGCATGGAAAGAAAGAGAATGTGTGAGGATGATTTATAGGGGTGTTTTAGTGCATGGGGTATAGCTGTGTGGTGTCAGAGGATGCAGGTAAGAAAGGAGTTCATGTGAACTGAGAAGTGGAGAAGGAAGGAGAGATGGAGATATATGCATAGAGTTAGAGACATAATGAGGGTGGTAGAATGAAACATGTACTTTGAAAAGAAGTGAGGTCATAACAAATATAAATCGTAGAGGCGGCATCAAAGCAATAGTTTAGTGTTGAGATGTGAGTGAGGCCTGGGATAGAAAATGTCCTCCTTTCCAGCGTAGTTCAAATCCAGAATTCAGGGACAATAGGTGTTCCATTGTCCACTTGTTCCACTCCTGTTGAACTCCCTGTTAAACTCCACACTGCATTACACTTTTAAAAAGGGCCACTTTAAAGATGGGCTTCTTTACGTGTAGGCTGCTGCCCCTGCAACTGTTTTCAATGTAGTTATTATTTTTTTAGATCTACTTCGTTATTTCTCATATTTTTCTGTGCTACTTCAGGCTTCCACTTATTTAGAGCTACAATCTGTCTTCGCTGTGTCAATGGGAGTGACATTTTTTTCAGGGTTCATTATTATCCTGCCTGGGAAAGGGGCCAAAGCAGAACGTGATTGTGAGTCCTTATTGGGTTAAAGGGGGGATTATGTTGGACTTTGGACTCTAAGACCCCCATATGAGACCACGATACGAGAGAGACTGAGTAATGTGATGAGACTGTGCAATCATGCACTAATGGCCCCTCCCGCACTCAAAATTAAGTGAACGCTCTGTCACTGCCAACGGAAAAGGAGGGTCCTCCTCTCCCCTTCTTCTTGCTGTAAGATGGTGTTTTGCGCTCCACATGAGCGCAGAGTGCGATCTCCACTACAAAAATAAGCAATTAGATTTTGACATCATAGGACCCCAGGAATGCCAGACCCATGATGTCATACCTAGGACTCCCAAGGGGTTAATCCTATATTTCTGTGCAGGTCCACCGTACATTTCAATGTTGCCGTTTTCCTTCCTCTAGCACACCTACACTGGTGTGGTCACTTTACTTATTGCAGACGTGAAAGGGATGGGCTATTTGCTATGTACATATCTCACATGGGTTTTAACCTGATCACTTCCTCTAATTCTACACACAGGTTGTCGCTATAGCTCTGCTAGGGTTAACTAAACATCCCTCCATTGGTGGAATTCTTGCTGACGCCAGCCTTGAAAACCTTACATATATATATATTTTTTAAAAAGGCTTGATCTTTTTCTTTCCAGATTTGAAACAGGTTACAGAAGAACAAAAACACAAGTTAATCTGCTGGTGAGTGTTATCTGCGTCTTGTGCGTATTTTATCCATTAGTTTTAGGACTATTCCTCTATAGACTTGTATATTTAAATGTCCAGTGTTTTATAGTATCTTAAATGTACAGGATAAGCATTTTGCAGTAGTCTTGTTGCGCACACAGTACATTTTATTCACGGCTGGTTCCATGTGGTTTCTTGCAACAACTGTACTCCGTCAAAGGGTGGTTAATTATAGTGCAGGGGCTAGCACTGTTTTGTCATTAATATCAATCGTTTATTACATAATAACTAGTGTGATGGTACTAGGAGGTACAGCGTATCATGACTTTTATCTATAGCATTCATTAAAATGTTAAATGATGCCTTGTACTTACAAGAACGTTAATTAAGACCATGCACCAATATGCCATAATTAGAAATGAACACTCTGCAAGCTAGCAGTGAAGGTTCAAAAAGCGTGCATGCCATTTAGGCCTTATTTGCTAAGCAATGCTACCTCAGAAGTGAGCTGCAAAGAGTCGTATTTACTAAGTCTTGCTGGAAAGTGTCTTATAGTAAATATGGCTATTAAAGTTTAATTGGAACCTCTTTAAAATCTTAGCTGAAATAGTAGAATTTATTTTGATTTGGTAAATAAAAATACCACCTGTGGTGCATTTGCATGTCTCAGACAGGACTGCAACCCTGTCTTCCCCCATTATCGATAAGCAAACAATGCTTCCCCTGCAGCCAGGGATTCTGGGTAATAACATGCAAATGAGTACAGCCACTCTTTACTTCTCTGCATGCGTTGTCTTAATTTAAAGTACAGGTGAGTGGGTCAGTGAGTAAAGACACTGACTCTGACAACAACAACACTGAGGTCCAAATCCCTGTATCAGCTCCTGTGACCTTGGGTAAGGTCACTTTATCTCTCTGTGCCTTAGGCACCAAAAACATAGATTGTAAGCTTTTCTGGACAGGGACTGTGTGCGTAAAAATTCCTATGTGCAGCGTACCGCGCACTATACTGTAATTGTGATGCACTTTGAGTCCCATTGAAAGATACGTGCTGTATGAAATAAGTTATTAGTTTTTTTTTATTATTATTATTTGAATTTTCTTCTCTCTCCCTGACCCCAGAAATGGCTCTGAGAGCCACTAAAGTTGATTATCTCAAATGTGAGAATGCAGGTCCTCACAACACCGCTGAGTTTGACAACCCGAACCTCATTTTGAGAAGAGGACAAGAATTCACACTAAAGATCTCTTTTGACAGGGAACTGACCCCAAAAGACAAGGTCACACTTCAGTTTTGCACTGGTAAGAAACTAAACGTGGTTGCACTGAATGTATCATTCTGTTGAATTTTGTAAACATCTTATTCCGTCACTTACATAGTTTAATATTTGCATTTGAAGATGGTTCATGCTTTTTAATTTTAAAAAAAGTAATGAAAAGTACAGATGAGCCCATGTTGTGCCTATGGGACCTGCGTTGCGTTACAATGCAGTGTGTTGCTTACACCCCTGTTTAAGAATACCTACTGTACATGTCTCAGATTGTTACCTCATTTGCTGCAATAGGGGCCTGCGACACATTGCAGCAAATTAGGTGCAAACCTATTTTACCAACAGATGATGCAGTACTATGAATGTGATACATTTTTAGAGAAATCCTGCAGGAGGTAAGCGGAGCACAGCGAAGCAAATGCAGGGGCCCTGCATTTGCTTCGCTGTGCTCCGCTTACCTCCTGCAGGATTTCTCTACTCGTCTATTACCAGCGTGATGCACGCCTAAGGAACTGCTGATACCTTCCAACCGTGAGTACCCCAGTCCGCTCACCTGCGCTCTGGAGGTTATGTTCCTTGTACCCATATACTTCCTAGTGGGACTACAAACTGTTCTTAGGTAATCAGATATTTTTCACTGATTTTACCAGTAGATTCAGGTCCCGCCCGCCAGAGGAAGGGGTTAATTATATGGAACACACGGTACTTATATTTGAGAAGACAGCCTTTCCACTTGTCCTTTTTCATGATACATGATTTATATATTTCTAAAGAATACCATATAGCTGAGCACGGTATTGGAGATCTTTCTCCTACTTTTCAGTGATACATTTTTATCCTACCCAAGAGGGGGCACATTGCTGGCCAGTGCAGTGGAAGCACCTGTAGCAACGGAGGTGTTAAAATACATAGGCACAGTGGTCGAAGTGGAATTGTACTAGGGGTGCACAGAGTACCGCTACTTTTACAGATCCACTTCTGTTTTATTTAAAGACTTGTTTGGTTTGTGTGTTTTTAAAAAAATAAAAAAATGATTGGTTAAAAAAAATATCCCCCAATTATTATAGCCCATACTGTAGACACCTTTCTAATATGAGGTACAAGGTGCTTGGCCTCAATATGCAACATGTTTGGAATTTCGTGACATTTATTTAAGCACTATGGCCACGGAAAGTAAATTTCATTCAGATTTGAAATGTTGTTCCGAAATTTAACTCAAACATGTAAACAAACATAGAAGTTTGCAAAGTTAGGATTTGAAACCCAACAACCTACCCATCCTGATTTTCTAATAATAATAAAATATCTCGGGATCAAAAACTCAAACTGTACACGTCCAATGTTTTAATGTTTTCCAAAGTATTATTTTCCCTAAATAGATTATGCAGTTCAAAGTTTTATATATATATATATATTTTTTTTTTTACATAAACGAAGACAAAATACAAAATAATGCAATCAACTTGCCCGGGGCGCCAACCAAAAAGGGGCACCTCCGCCATCCTCAAACACCCCCACTGCTCAGATCTCCCCAGCCGCAAGGGTTCCTGCTGCTCTGACGTCACCTGCGAGAGCGCGCGCACACACAGGACACCCAGTGTGGTTGCCAGCAGCCAGGATACACCTTCAAACCCCCCGCGGTGTGTGGGAAATTCATAAGGGTCTCGGCTGCCAGCAGCCAAGCCGAGTGCCCTACTGGACGAGCGCACTTACAAGCGGCGTCGAAGCGAGGTGCCCAGCGGCTGGAGAGACTAGAGCTGTGTTGACATTCAAAGGTGGCGGTGGAGCGCCGGTGGGGATTTGGTCCCGGCCAAACATCCCATTCCGGTGCATGGTAGACTAAAAACTTGGCACCCCTGTAACAATACAATTGTTTTACAGGGGCAGAGGCAGAATATCAGAATGTCCCCAGATTACATGCTCTCAATAACCCACATACATTGTTGAGAGAGTAACTAGCAATAGTGTAGGCTATAATGTAGTTACTATCTCAACAATTTATGTGGGTTATTGAGTGCATGTAATCTGGGGACATTCTGATATTCTGCCTCTTCCTCTCTATCTGAAGCAGTAACTCTCTCTCTCTCTCTCTCTCTCTCTCTCTCTCTCGCTCTCACTTTCCTGGGGCATAGGACTAAAAGTCCTGACCTGGGTTTATAAGGGGGTGGAATAAGTGGTGTAACTACCTTCCGGGATGGCCTGTTATGCTCAGAGGGAGGGGAGAGGCGCCCAAAGGGAGTCGGGACTCTCCCTCTGGACTCGATGAATCCCCCCAAGTGGTTTCAGAGGCCCCACACTCTCTCACAGCAATGAAATTAATTGGCAGAGGAGAGAGTGGGCCCTCAGAGCAGCCCTCCTTCATCAACTTCTCAGCGTCTCGCAACGTGGTGCGTTGCAATGATAACACACCGACACGTGATGCCACGACCTTGCCCGGGGGCCCAATACAGCGTAGTTACGCCACTAGGTAGAGAGGGGGGGGGGGGTGGACTGGTGAGGAGGGTGAAGAGTTGCAGATGTAATGTTGAGTGCGGGGGTCTGGGAAAGATTTGTTCAGATTGGGTCTTCCTATCTACTGGGTATACATTTCTGCATCAGTCAGCCAGGCCCCTCTCCGCCGTCAGGCCTGGGATAGTTGTAACGGCTCCGCCCACCCTGTACAAATGTTATTAATCTAGGGAAAGCTCTTAACAAGAGAGTTTACCAGAACCATTTTCTTCTCCACTTTCCCACCCCCATGTTGAATTTATTCCATTCCCCTCTCTCCGAAAATCTTCTAACTTTACTTCAAAGATGACAATTTGAAACAGGCACCTAATCCCTATTAAATTCTTCAAACTACTGCCTGTTCATGCAAAAGTCACTCCATTTGCAATTCACCCAGCGGAGCAGCTCATGTGCGCGGCCCAGTGCTAGTATATAATGCTTTACTTAACCTGCAAACTATGTCATTCAATGAGGTGCCACTAAATAGATTTTCCTTGCACGTTCTCTAGGTCCTCGGCCAATGCAATCCAATGGCACTCTGGTGCTTGTTGAATTGAGCTCTGAGTGCCTGACAAAGCAGTGGAGCGCTGCAATCCGCCAGAGGCATGGGAAAGAGGTAATTCCTGTAACCAGAGCATGATATGCCCCCTTGGCAATGAAGTGGTTAACAAAGCAATTTATGGATAGAAGTTTCCTAATCTAATTCGGAAAGATGAGACATTCAACAGAATTCCTCCAGTCTGTTATCTCACATGTTTCCAGGCAGTATTTCTCCTTCTACCTGTCTTTATTACTGCTGTTATTATCCATCATGTCAAAATAATTGAACAAAACTAACTAATAACATACACTAAGCGCTAAACCTAATAACTGCCTGTGAGGCAAATGTGCCTATTGCACAACTTAAAAGTTTCAAATGTCAAAATAATGTATTACTTTATACTTCTTATTGTTTTGTGCATCCTTTTTTTATTCTTGATATTCTCCTCCCTGTGATCACTTTTCTCTTGTTGAGTGTATTTTGTTGACAATGTTGGCTATAAGGGGGGGGGGGGGGGTTGCTAAAGTAAAACCCTGTTTCAGGCTCCGATTGACAAATTCCTAACAAGGCACAGCTGGATTATCTCAAGTTTTGAGCCACCGGAACATGGGAGAGAGAGGAGCGGTCACAAGAAGCTGAGGACTTAACAGAGTTCAAGATAGTGTCCCAAATTGAGCTAATGACAGTAATATTTTTGTATACAGCAGGACTTTATTGAACTTGCTAATTTTAGGACCTTCTCTATTGCACTTTATTAGGTATTAGCGCCACGGGTAACATTTTGTCCTCCAGACAGTAAGTTAAACCTAGGTGATTGATCTTCAGGGCAGTTTTAGTACTAACCCTGGTTTCAACATGATGGTTTTATTCAATAAACTACAATTATGCTGATCATGGCACGATTGAACAGAAACTCCAATTGACTTCAGTTTAATAAACAGTATAATTTGATGGTCAGATAAGAACCATTTGACCTACCTACAGTAGTTTGCCCATGTTTCTGTCTCTTATACAAACGCAGACCCTCCTTAATCCATGGCTTTCTTACATATTTAGGAGAGACGTGTGTCTGTCCCAAGCAATTCTGAAATGAAGACATTCTAAGACTGTAAATCATTGAGGCAAAGTGCTTTTCACATCATTTTCTAAAGAGTTCTTCCGTGTTTATGCTGTAGAAGCAGAAAGGGAGAGGAGGTGTTTTCACATTTTCTTGAAAAAGACAGTGGAAATGCAAGTATTTTAATAAAATACTAGTGGTGGGACTCCATATCTCTCACCACCACACTTGAACCACTATTTCTGTGTGGTTTGTTAGACTGGGCTATTGAAAAAGCATCAGGTAGCTCTCCTAAGTATATTTTTAATTCTTTAATAATCACATCATAAACCGACGTTTCAGTCCCGTGGGGACTTCATCAGAGAAAAAAAAGGAAGCATTGCTTTAAAGTTGGTGTATGTATGTACGTGTGTGTGTGTATATATATATATATATATATATGTATGTATGTATGTATGTATGTCTGTACTAGTATGTAGATCTTTATTTATATAGCACCCACAATGTACTCAGCAGTTTACATAGAGACAATACAGTACAGGGAATTATAATAATACAATAAGTGCAACAAAGTCACACAATAGGAAAGGAAATCCCTGCCCTGGGGAGTTTACAATCTACAATCTAAACATGTGATTATAATGTTGAAAATGCACCTGCCTGACGCTTCTTCAACTGCTACTGGGAATAACAGGACATTCCCTGCATCTGAAGCTCCTTTACGTAATTACCCTATTTCCTCAAATCTAAGACGCACTTTTTTTTTTATTTTCACATGTCTGAAATCGGGGTGCGTCTTAGAATCGATGTATTAACAGTACTAACCACTTCTTTTCACTTACCATGTTTCGGGAGAGGTCCCATGTTAGCGGAGGACGAAGTGTGCGGTGGCAGGAGAGGTCCCCGTCCCACGTCTGCAGGTGAATGAAGATAAGAAGACAGTGGACGTGCGGTGGCGGAGGCACCTAATAGATCATAATAGTAGGAGCAGAGCGGCATAGGGGAACGGCTTGGGAGGTGCACACTGTAACACCAGAAGTTGACCGGTGTCTGACTTCCGGTTACAGTGTGGACCTCCCAAGCCGTTCCCCTATGCCGCTCTGCTCCTGCTCAGCTCTCCTACTATTATGATCTCCTGCCACTTCCGCACACCCGCTGTCTTCTTATCTTCATTCCCCTGCAGACTTTGGACCTGTCCTGCCACCGCACACCCACCCGCTGTCCATCTTCAACCATCTGCAGACGTGGGACCTCCCTGACGCCACCGCCTGCTTCATCCTCCGCTGACATGGGACCTCTCCTGAAACATTGTAAGTGAAAAAGTAATTTTCCTCGATTGTAAGGTCCAAATCGATGGTGCGTCTTACAATCGAAGGCGCCTTACAATCGAGGAAATACGGTATATCTAACCAACAACCAGAGAAAATTAAGAGTGTGCCATACGGTTTCTGACATGGACAGGGGTGAAGGAAACATTGACATGCAGCTTTCAAGATCCTCACTAAAAATAAAATCCTTATATAAAAAAGTACATCTTTGTGTTAATGATACATTCTTTTTTGATGTTGTTATTCTGCTAAGGCACATACAGTATACCGGGTTCTGTAGATTCCCAGTAAAATAATCAGTATCATCACTTTCTCCTAGTACCTGGTTGCTGTCACTAGTCCTCCTGATGCCATTGTTGGAAAATACTTTCTGAGTGTAATAACTGGAAAAGGAATTGTTTACCTTCCTTCAGATAGTCCTATTTACCTCCTGTTCAACGCTTGGTGCAAAGGTAATCATTTATCCACTTGGTCGGAGTTTACTAAATAATAACGTGACGTTAAGCCTATGCTAATGAGATGTAGCTCGGATGTTGTTTTCGCCTATAAGTGTAGTTTTGGGTAATATCAGGTTATGAGTCCTGATTAACGGAGCTTGGTGCGTCTCACCCTAAGTGAGACTGCCACTTCAAAAAGGTACCACAAAGTGCATCGGACATGTTCTGTGATGATACATACGATGTTTGTGCATTATGTATACAACTTTCATTCTGTTGGACATATAATATCTTCATCTCTGGATCCGCCTTTTGCTGCTTCCCATATTCTCTGACTTTCCTGGTTCACTGTGTTGTCATATATTACTTAGCATTTTCCATTTTATAGCTTCTCTTCCATGGAGACATTTTTCTGTCCTGGAATCCATAGGACATTAAAAAGGCCTCTGACCATGTCATAGCCAACAAGCTAATGACTAATGGCAACTTCATTATGTATGTATGCATGTCTTTATTTATATAGCGCCATTAATGTACACAGCGCATCCAGAGATTTGAACTCACATGCATTTCACCAACACATTATATTAATAATGCATTAATAATGCAACCATTATTAAGTGGTATTAAACATGCCACCTTTGACAAACCATGGGTATCCAGATTCTGTTTATGGACACACATATAAATCAATGTGTGTGTCCATTTTTTAGCGGTTGAAGCCAGTTTCTTGAGGTTTCGATCTGCTGCATTAAACATCTTGTACAGCCAGGCATGAGTTAAGGAAAAGGAAAGTCAGCTACTCAAAGAATACCACACAACATGATACATGGGAGGTCGCTACAATAAGACGTGTCGGCTCAAGCTGTCTTTCTCCTGTTTTCTTAGATGACAATGTGCACATGCCCAGCGATGGCGGAAGGAAGGAGTATGTTCTAAATGACACAGGCTACATTTACGTGGGATCGTCCAATAACATTTCAGGGAGGCCATGGAACTTTGGGCAGGTACTTACACTTCTTGTTAACGTCACTGACACAAACATTTTCTACAAAAAACACCGAAAAAAACCCAAATGAATCCGCTTGGAACAAAAATGCACTATTATGTTGAGGTAAGAGCGTCACATCTTATACAAAATCAAGGATTCTGATCTCTTTTTAGAAAAGGCAAAAACTAACAGGGGCAACACTAAGAAAACACTCATAGAAATGACAAACATTGGCCTATCTTGTCTGCCCATAAAATAAAAACAAATACAAAATAATACATTAGGCTGATATACTGTTATTTCGGCTTATCCTTCATTCATTTAAAGCTAAAGGTAAAGTCAATGCTTTAAGAAATATATTTTTAAAAGAGGAATGCTCATCCTCCAATGTTGACCTCGGTTTACATGACACCTATTGATTAACAACGCCTATTGTCAAAAAGGAAGCAGTGGCATTTTATATATCAACAAACACACAGAACTCCAGCAAGCTCTTTTTGGTAAACCCTGAGCTCCCACAAAATATATATGTATGTAAGTGTCAAAAAGGAGAGCTATTGAGCGTGGCAAATGTATACAACAAGCGACAGAGAAGCCCAATTCTACATCCAATACACAGTAAAATACTTATATATTCTCTTGAAAAAGGGTCATTTAGTTTAACCGTTTGGCCAAAGCATTGTAAGCTTGTGAGCAACGACAAGGCATGACCAGATATCGCAGGTCCTAACACTACCAGATAAAATACTAATATACCGCTATTAGGATTAAAATTCTCTATTAGGAGGGAGAAAGACCAATATTGGATCTATATCCAGTAAAATGAAAAGGACCTGCTGACTTGGGTAGTGGGGAGGGACGGGCTTAAAACCTGGGAAGGAGGAGCCACTTTCCTCAAACAGCTGAGACAGCATTTTTTATATCCCAATTAAAATTGTCTCAATTTTAATATGCGTTCTAGAGTTACTTAAAAAAAGAAGTGCCAGTCATTTTGTGTGTGACATCCACTGCATTAAAGCTTCTGACTGAGACAACCTCTTTATGGAGAGCAGACATACCAGACTCTGTCTCTCTTTCTCTATTCTCTCCATCCCTCCACTCTCTTTATACACCTAGAGTTTGCATTCGCCCAGCCACTGAATCCAGTCAAAAGCATAGAGAAGACAAGCATAATTCCGGACACTTTGCTGTTCCGTGCAGCTTGAGTTGGAACATTCCTTATTCCAACATTCTGGATGGTATTTCTAAGTTAGGGATGGGTTAACCAAGATGGATTGCATGTGTGTCTGTATTCTACTTCTGGATACCTACTGTAAAACATGGGTGGCGTGAAGCAGCAGTACTGCAGCTTGACTTGGAGAAATATGGCTGCTAAAATATTAGAAGCAAATGTCTTGAAAACCATTGCTGGGTTTGAGTGAAGGAGACAACATTGGGACACTTAGGAAGCAATGTCCTTTATTGATATTCAACCCAAATAAATCAGACCTATTCAACTACAATAATTTGAACCATTAGAATTAGGTTTGTTGAAACAAATCTATCACCGTCTCCTCATTGCAAAACTCGGGTCAAATTGGAGAAAAAAAGCTGCACTATATTTTTATCACAGCATAACATCCCATTATATTTTATGGGACCTTATTTTTTAATAATCTGGGCAATTTGTGTGCTTCATTTTTTCCCTAGTTTTGCAGCTAGGAAACTTTGATACATAAACCCATAAGTCTTGTGTAAGCAGTTTCTAACAAAGGCCCAGATTCACTAGAAGATAAAATTCTAGTTAAGTTCAGATAAGCTTAGTTGGTTAGTTAAGGTAAGCTTTAGGGTGCTTTAAGCCCCAAATATTTGAATTGGAGTTAAGGCATGCTAAACAGTAATACTCTTTACTAATAATCAATAAAGGGAAGGATAGCGGGACTTACATTTAGCTCTGTCTATATTTACGATGAAACAAATATGGATCGTTTTTTGTGAGAATGTTTCACTTTGATGGGATCTGAGGATATAATCCTCTGAGGCTCCAACCAACACCAACCAAACATGGGAACACACTACTTTCACCCATATGCTCAAGAGAAGAGTTACATTTAAAATGTAGACTTCACTTGTTTTCTCTGCATTATAAACCCCCCATAAATATAATACAAACAAAAAGTTTACCTATCCTGGGTCTTGATGAGTAACTGTCAATGGGCGTATAATTACTCTTTCACTAAGTGAGAAATATCTTCCTTTTTTTATTTTCAAAACAGTATGAACTTGATGTTTTGGACTGTTGCATGTTTCTCCTGGACCGCAGTGGACTCAAACCAGAAGTTAGACGGAGCCCAGTTGTCATCTCCAGGAAATTCTCTGCCATGGTATGTCTGATACAGCACTCTCTCAAATAAATCAAACATACGGTATCCCAGAGTCATATTTAAAGTGAATCAGATTTACTAGTATCTTGAAATGTTAGTTAATATTGTTTAATATAGTTAAATATAGATATATTTGAGTCTTTAAAAACAATTCCAAAGAGAAAGTTGATGGGTTTTTTACCATTTATTTCAGGCAGTACCATGTGACCATATGATGTGATCACAGGAAAATCAATGATGTTTATGAATACATGAGCAATATGAGAATCAATGAAGTCTTCCCCATGTTCTGAATATTCAGTCACATTTGTGGTGTAATCAGAGTATTAATCCATTTGACACTTCAAGTATTTAAAATCTCGTTTTCATGCTCTCTGGCTTCTCGTGGGTTTACTCCGATGACATCACAAAGTCATCACAAAGTGATGCCATCAAAAGAAAATTTCACAAAATGATGTAACTGAAGGAAACATCCCATAGTGAAAGGGCCCAGACCGAAATAAAATGAACTTATTTAAGAGTCAGATATATCTCTATTTCTATCCAAATACTGTCCAACATAAAAATAAACCGTAATATGTTGACGTTTTAAATATATGTAATATGTTGAAGAAGGGTTCAGATTCAAATGAATGGGACAACAATATTCTCCAGAGAAATCAGCTTTCAAAGCATATTGAATAGGGACCGCGGACACCTTCAGATGCAATATGAGATGCACATTTCTGTGCATCATCCCACACTTGACTGGAGTTGTAATCATTTTGAAACCACAATCTTCCCAATGTCTAAAAGATTCAGAACAGAGGCAGTAAAATCCATGCACTTTTTCCACAGGTCAATTCCAATGATGACCAAGGTGTCCTGACCGGAAACTGGTCTGGCAGATATAGTGCAGGGGTTTCCCCCATGACTTGGACGGGGAGTGGTGCCATTTTGCAGAAGTACTACAAGACAAAGAAACCTGTTCTGTTCGGACAGTGCTGGGTTTTCTCGGGAGTTCTCACCACAGGTACGAAGAAAGACATCTTTGAACGATCACTGTGGGACATTCCACATCCATATTTAATTGGCGCATTACTTGCAAAGCCACATGGAGGTGCCCACACAAATAACGGCATGAACTTGTATGGTTATTTGGATAGCTTTGCAACTTTTATTTCCAGATTGCCGTGTTAGAATCTTTTAACTGTAGATCCCTAGTAGGTTAGTGTCAGGGCTGAATGTGTAGTCTCACGTATAGTACAAGTTATCTAAAGTTGGTGGGTAAGTAAGTGCAATAATCAAACATTTTTTGTTTTTAAAAGTAGCAGAAAGAAGGCCAAATCTCTCACCCTGCTGGAGTGTCTACCTTGCTCTTCTCTATGGTGCTGCCCACATCTCCCACACACACACACCTAAGATGTTTTTAAAATAAAGTCTTAAGAGATCAGCCCTATTTTGACAGGTTCAGGCTCTCTTAACATTACTTTTTCTTCCATTAGCACTAAAAGTAAATCGAGATGTATTTTAAAAGACAGACGTCCATTTTTTTTTTAAATTCAAGAAATTGGAGTACAATAAAATATTAAAACTTTTGAGCAGAAAAAAAAAACAATTCTTACATCACAGAGAAATGTTTGTCAAAATCGAATAGCGAGGAGGGTGCTTTTGGAAGTTTTTGAGGCAGTCGTGTAACATGAATAATTATTCTATTTATTCAGCCACTGCATTGGGAAGGTGCCTGGGAGACATTAGTTCAGGTGACTTAATAGCTAAGTAGAGCAACGGGGAAAGCCGGCTGGATGCTAGATTGTGCACGGAGAGGTATTAGCAGTATAAAAAGTGAGGTGGTGATGCCACCTTTATAGAACCTGGTAAGACCTCACCTGGAGTACTGTGTTCAGTTCTGGAGGCCATATCTGGTGGACATCAACAAGTTAGAGGGGGTGCATTGTTTACAGTTCAAAGAAGCTCAATATGTAAAATGTAGAACAAAGAAAGGAGAGTGAAGATATGAGTCAAACTTTGAAATACATCATACACAGTAAGTGTAGGAGGGAAGCATTTTTCAGAGAAGGGGAAATGCTAGAACAAGAGGTCGTGGTCTGAAGCTCGAGGGTGGCAGGCTCAGGGGAAATGTGAGGAAGTATTTCTTCACAGATGTGGTGGTGGATTCATGGAACAGCCTCCCAACGGAGGGCTAGCACAGTAAATGAATTTACAACTTGGGATTTGCACAAGCCAAGGATCTTGTTAGGTCTGACATTTCACGGGAGGTAGCAAAGTGCAGACTAGGTGGCCCAAGCGAAGTGGTCCTTATTAGAGACGGGCGAACCAGTCCAAATCCGTTTCCCTGAATCGCCTGTTTTTTTTTTAGACCTAAACCGTACCCCCCACCAAAATTCATCCGCCCATTGGGTACTAAGAAATCTGAGCGGATTCTGCCCAATCCCGCCATTGAATAAAATCCGGGTGGATTTTTAAGAATCCGCACTCGGATTCCATATTCAATCCGAAATCGACATCACAGATTGTTAAAAATCTGCTCCCTCTGCCCCCTCGGATTTAATCTGAGGGCGGATTTTTAACAATCCGACCAGGGATCACGAATTCGCCATGCGGGTTGTCAGTGATAGGAAGAAAAAAAAAATACAAAAAAATGTATAGCCCTTTCTGTTACTAATCTGCAGAAATCCGCAGACCAAAAGAAACCGGCCAATCCGAGGCGGATCCACATCAACCACACATTTTTCGCTCATCCCTAGTGATTATTTGCTGTCATTTTCTATGTTTCTATTTATTTCTTGTTTCCTTTTTTCTAGTGCTACGATGCTTAGGAATCCCAACAAGAAGCGTGACCAACTTCGCTTCAGCTCATGATACTGAAGAGAATCTCAAAATTGATGTGTACTTGAATGAGAAAGGAGAAAAGCTAGAGGACTGGACCTCTGATTCAGTTTGGTATGTGTAACCTGCTTACAGTGTAATGCCTGAGCTAGCCAGGTATACATATTTTCACAATGGTAAAAGAAAAAGGACACAGTGGATTTTTTTTTATATAGTGAAAAAAGTGGATTGCTTTTTCAAGCATTGTGCACAATATTGCAACACACTCCAATAACATGGTGTCCAGCCCATGCTAATAAGATATAGAACAGCAGTTGTTTTTTTTGTTGCATATAATAAGTTTTGTGGATATGCGTTAACCGCAGGGAACATGATATCCATTCCTGGTTTGGATAAGGCCGTGATTATACCCAGAAACGCATGCGGTGTCGCGTGTAGCGGCGTTGCGCAGTGCCAAAACAAGTAACTTACATCCAATGAAAGTGCTCATACCGCAAGCGTCAGTCGCGTCGCGCAAGACGGCTGGGGAAGAGACTGAGAAATTTGTTTTTTTTTCTGGCGACAGCTGTGTCACATGAGCGATTCAGCCAATGAGGGCGAACCACTCACAGCCACGCCTCCGCGCCTCCTCTGCTTTCCCTCCCCGGTATAATCAAGATGCTGCTCGGTGGCAGTGCTGGGTGATGTTACAGAATAGCGCTGCCGCCTTGCGGCACTTGGTATAATCAAGGCCTAAGGTTGCGTTTTGGGCCGTGAGTTAACGGAGCTTTGACGATCTTACCCCAAGAGTGGAAATATATAGCAAGCTTTGGAAGAATTCACCAGTAGATGGAAATGGTGGGTTGTAGCCTCGGCTGTTACACGACATGTAACTTCCCACCAGGCCTCACACATACTGTACCAATGAGTCTCACACTGTTACTCAGGAAACAACATATAAACAAATATCTTCCTATCACTGTAGGAATTTCCACGTGTGGAACGATGTGTGGATGAGAAGGCTGGACCTGCCCAAGGGATATGACGGCTGGCAGGCACTTGATGCCACCCCACAGGAACCAAGTCAGGGTAGGCTGCAGAAGAAAAAGCTAAAAAAAACTGCCTTTATCTGAGATAAAGATATATATATATATATGATAAAGAATCACTGGCACTCCAATAAAAATTCAATAATGAATAGGTGCATGTCCCATATAAATAATAAAAGTATACATTACCGCATAGCAGCAAAAAGGAGACAGCACTCAGGTGAATGAAAATAAATGTATTAAATTGGAGTTATGTGCTGTATTTAATACATTCATTTTCATTCACCTGAGTGCTGTCTCCTTTTTGCTGCTATGCGGTAATGTATACTTTTATATATACAGGCATACCCCGCATTAACGTACGCAATGGGACCGGAGCATGTATGTAAAGCGAAAATGTACTTAAAGTGAAGCACTACCTTTTTCCCACTTATCGATGCATGTACTGTACTGCAATCGTCATATACGTGCATAACTGATGTAAATTACGCATTTGTAACAGGCTCTATAGTCTCCCCGCTTGCGCACAGCTTCGGTACAGGTAGGGAGCCGGTGTTGCTGTTCAGGACGTGCCGACAGGCGCATGCGTTAGCTGCCGTTTGCCTATTGGCGACATGTACTTACTCGCGAGTGTACTTAAAGTGAGTGTCCTTAAAGCGGGGTATGCCTGTATATATATATATATATATATATATATATATATATATATATATATATATGCAAATATAACTGTATGCTCATCTGCATGTCTCAGGCAGGTCTGCAACCCTGCCTTTCCCCATTATCACCCAGCATACAGCACTTCCACTGCAGCAAGGGATTCTGGGAAATGACATGCAAATGAGCACACAGTGTCACTTTTTGCCTCAATAACCATTTTTAACATGGTTCCCTATAGGCTTAAGCTTGCTGCATGGTCACAGCTTTGAGCACAGCCAGGGTTAAGGTGCATACCCAGAAAACCACCCACAGACAGCTGTTTCGACCTTGATGGGTCTCATCAGTGTGGGGTTGATTTTACTGGGAATGCAAGAGAGGCTATGGGATAGGCTAAACCATAATACTGAGTTAAGTTATGGCGAGTAAAAAAAGTGACAAAAACCCTCCACAGGAAAGCAAATATGCAAATATAACTGTATGCTCACCTGCATGTCTCAGGCAGGTCTGCAACCCTGCCTTTCCCCATTATCACCCAGTATATATATATATATATACTTACTCCCACCCTGAAAAATAATGGACTGCTGCTTTAAGCCTTTCACAGTTGCATAGCACATAACTACCAACATTTTAATCCACTCAGATCCACAGTTGTCCATTATTGACTTAACGAGGCGTTTATGTAAGTTACTTGTAGTTAGAGCAAGCAAAAGGGATGCACATTACTGTTACAGTACCTTTTCCGTGATGGAGAGGCCTGCCAGACATTGCTATTAAGGCAACATTATGGGTTGCAGCCACAGGAAACACAGGAACATTAGGCAGCACATGTCCCATTTCTGTGTGATGTCATTTTATTGGTAGTCAGAGCAAGGCAAGGAGGGACAAGCAAGTGCATACTTGAGTTGTATTACCAACCCATAGATTTTACTCCCAGGCTGCATGGGTATCTAAAGCCTTCTCCCGCCTTAAACCCTTTTCACTGACTGCCCACACCTCTGAAATGCCCTTCCCCTCAGTACCCGACTAGCACCCTCTCTATCCACCTTTAAGACCCACCTTAAGACACACTTGCTTAAAGAAGCATATGAATAGCACTGGATAATTCTGAACACATGATACATAAAGCTTGGCCCCCTGCAGACGCACTTACCAGGACTCCCTCCTACTGTCTCTGTACGTTCTCCCTACCTACCAATTAGACTGTAAGCTCCTCGGGCCAGGGACTCCTCTTCCTTAATGTTACTTTTATGTCTAAAGCACTTATTCCCATGATCTGTTATTTATTTGATTACCACGTGTATTACTACTGTGAAGCGCTATGTACATTAATGACGCTATATAAATAAAGACATACAATACAATACAATGGGTCAGAAGTCCTCTCGCGTGCCGATCTTCTTGGTCGCCAACTCAAAAATTGCTAAGTACAGTAGGTGGCACTACTGTTTGATATATTTATATATGCTCAGTAAACAGACAGAACTGTGCATAAAGTGCTTCTTTAATGAAGAAAACAACAATTCCTTAGAGCTTCCTTTCTCTAACAGGGGCACATATTACTAAATGGTAAATTCCATGTGATTATACGGAATCCTGAAATCTACCCAATCCTGACACCTTGTAAAAGGTTAGACTCACTACTGCTCTAAGGAACGGATTGATTGAAAGGTGCAGTTCATTTAAGGTTAATATACAGATGATCAAAGCATCTCCTCATCAGAAATAATAAAATAACAATTTAATTGCATAGGTCTCGTTTTTATTACATCTAAGGGGCTGATCAAGCCGTTTTCCGCTCCCAAATTCCCCATTGACTTCAATTGGAAATGTTGCTAGAAAACATCCAGATATGCTACTTAGGTGGCTGTAGTACAAGCCATTAAGTGGGGGAACGGGGCAATCAAATTAAAAGTGATCTAAAGCAGAAACCTAAAATAGCAGTCAAGGAACGAACAAAAGGGAAACTTTTGAAAGGGAAACATCACAAAAAACGTGTATTTGTATGTGTAATCTAAACACAAAACATGAAACTATGAATATGTAGCAACATTGCAAAAAAATGTATTTCAAAACTCAAGAGGATTGCTCCTTTAAACTAACTTTTTGTCATCTTTAATCTTAAACTGTGCTGCATTTATGGTCAGTTAATACCACAACCGCAGTTATTTAACAGACCATGCTATTGATCCACTTTCAGGTATCTTTCAGTGCGGTCCTTGTCCGCTAACAGCCATAAAAAATGGAGAGGTATATCTGTCATATGAAGCCAAGTTTGTGTATGCGGAAGTGAATGCTGACAAGGTCCACTGGCTGGTAAAGGAAATTAATGGTGAAGAAGAAACGACCCAATTACGGGAAGAGAAAAGCTGCATCGGGAAGCGCATTAGCACCAAGGCGGCCAATAAAAACTCCAGAGAGGACATTACATCACAATACAAGTACAAAGAGGGTAAGATCTATTGCCATCAACCTAATCTCTCATAATACTTGTGACAGGGTTAGGTCATGTAGTTCACTTGTAACCAGATGTATAATTTTCATTAAGAACATCAGAATCTGTGGGGCTTATTCTTTACACTGTGACAGTGCCCTGATCTGCTCTATCCCACAGAAACTCACATTAAAGTCAATGGGAGTTTCTATGTTATAGTGCCTTGATCAGCACTATTGCAGTTTAATGAATAACCCCCAAAGAGTGTTATTTATTTTACATGGCAGATCGGTTACATGGCTCTAGAATCCCACTTGACCATAACGGTTTATACTCAGCGATGAGTATATTCCACTCCTTAAGGGTGCTCTAATGCGCTTGGTTCTCGAGATAATTAATAGTTTAGTTGCCAGTATTACTTTCTAGACCTGTCAATAATCATCCAATAGGCAGCTGCAACATCATCCCCCCCAATAACGTTGCGGCTTCCGATTTGCCCATGGGACCCACGAGATTTGGCAGTCAATTTGATTTCTCTAAAGGGGATGGAAAACACAGGCAACTAAATTAAGTATCTTGGGAACTGCATGGTCCCTGGAGCTAAAAATAGCGTGGTTCAGGCCTGGTGGACCCCCTTGTTCAAATTCTATTAATAAACAATCAATTAAAAAAAACAGGTAGGCGAGATTGCTGGTAAAACATGGGATTAGCACTTTGCTGTAGGTCTGCCTAGCTCAACATCCAGGTGTTAACTGACCTGGGTTAGCAGGTGGCAGTTTCTTTAAGGCAATTTAGGGCACTCTTGTCTGTTGCAGTCTGCTACACTGCAATGAAACAAGGGCTTTCATTCTACCTGGCAATTCCTGAACTCCTGCTGGCAGAAGCACCTGGAATGCATCTTTTCAATGAGCTGTTGACCAGTGAAAGGGATTGCTCTGGCACTCCAGATAAGCATGTTTGTTGGACTAAGCTTAAAAATACATGTAGCCCTGTTTCCCCCAGAACACAGGAAGCTACCAGTGCTGCTATTATACCTGTTGGCTCCAGGAGCCTGAGCCTCTGCCACGGAGAGCCTGGGGTGTACACTTACTCTGGTGCAGCGCCTCCACCTGTGAGGAATCCCAGCAGAGCGGAAGCAGCCCCTCACAGGATACACTAATAACACCCACACAGTTACTGCAACGATATGTATAATAAGAATAATATGACTCTCCCTATATACTGTAGTAATTGTGTCCACAACTACCCCACGCCTCGCAGGGCCTTTCTCCCCAGCAGTGATTCCCAACACCGTGACCACAATAATGCGTTGTCCCTTGGTCACTTAACCCACCAGTGTCCCCAAAGAACCCACCCTTATAGGCATGATCAGCGCCTGTGTTTGTACCGGTTTTGTTGGTGCACTTTGCAGACAATACCTGCCGGGCGTGCCAGCACCCGGTCCGCTAAAACATCAAAAAGGATCCACTCTCCTCCATGACATCATCAGGGGTGATCCCACCCAGGTGATATCTCTCTCTCTAGGGAGATCTGGTCCCAGACCTCTCCTCAGGGATGTCAGCCTCCACTGTGTCCCTAACTGTCCTGCATTGCTAAGGGGATCCGTTCCCTATACTAGGGCTGTCTCTGAAGCAACAACAAACTTAAAGGATGACTTAGGGCCTATCTTGGGCCTAGGGGGGTTTGCTGGCCTAGTGCAGAGGCTACTTGCCCCTCTGCACGAACCCTCTGCCCCTATCCCTGCCTGTCACACACTGACTAACGTGGTCTGACTCTATGACTATATCCTGGAGCCAGTGAAAACCATCGAGCCCTATTGGCTGCTGCGTACCAGATGACCGTCCTCGAGGCTCATGGAACCTGTAGTTCCCATCCCGAAGCCTTTCCTTATTGGTTGTCACATCTCCAGCGCATGCGCAACCCAGTAATGGCCACCGCACTAGTCGCATGCATTGCGCATGTGCAACTCACAAAATGGTGGCGCCCTGAGCGTTTGGGCCGCCGCGGAGCCTCCGAAGCACCGGAGCGCTCCCTACACCTTGCACCCACCTCTCTGAGGAGCCGACTATCCGTCGCTGACTCCAGTGACACTCACACCCTCCCGCAGCGCACTCGCATGACCCTTGGAGGTAAGGGGGATCACGAGAGCCCAAAGGGTCCGGGGCTACATACAAATATAATCAGAACATATCCCTAATCTCAGCAGCAATCCATATTCGTAATAAGCAATGGAAACTAAAGCAGATGCACACATGTTACAAGCAAGGATCTTTTAACCCTCTATAAAAAAAAAATACAAACCTTCTCAAGACTCATAACCCCTAGTAATCCTCGGGGTGCTTTTAG
This sequence comes from Ascaphus truei, assembly GCF_040206685.1. Lineage (NCBI taxonomy): Eukaryota > Metazoa > Chordata > Amphibia > Anura > Ascaphidae > Ascaphus > Ascaphus truei. The sequence continues at coordinate 338,770,533 of NC_134484.1, forward strand.
CAAACACACATTGTAAACCCGTCTGTAACAGGTTGCTTAGTCTTTATGGTGTCACCTAACACCACAAGGCCCAGCACTCTAGTACCTCTTATGGGGTCCTGGGAACATCATTCCTGTTTTTCTTATTTCTACACGCGATCGTGTCTGCAGCTGTCAGGGACATGTGAACAGGGTTGAAACAATAGAGGAAGGCTTCTGATTGGTCAGAGATTGATCAGGCACTGATTGGTGGCCATGTGATCACTGCCGCAGCAATCACATGGTCACATTATTGGATCACCCATGGCACTTGGGTGTTGCAGCACTGAAAGTGTGAAAGAAGCACATATTTACGAAACATTGTTACTCAATAAGACACCTTCCGTGTTTGAAGAGGCTTTACTGCCCATTAACTTGAATGGGTTGCAAGGGGGCCATAAATACTGAGCCTTGCTGGAAGGTATCTTATGGAGTAGCATTGCTTCGTAAATATGGCACAACATGCCCATTGAGACATCTAAACCTCATGTAGGAAACATTTGCAAAACATTGGCGTGCTTCAAATGCTGAATGTGTGTTGTAGCTGTCTCCCGAAACACAATATTACAAGGAAGGAGAGTTCTGCATCGATTCCATATGTTCTTATGGGAATTTTGTTCCTTAAAAAAACAACAACAACAACAAAAAAGTTCGTTTCCAATTAAAATGATCCAGACACTACAAGGCAGCAGACTACTGCATAAAGGAATTGTGCTGACAACTCTCCTCCCAGACCGTGCAAATGGAGAAAGAAAAAGAAAACAAATTATGGTGCAGTATGCCAATTACTGTTGACTAATAAACCAATACCAACTAACAACACATAACGCACAAGACTGACAACACACCAACACTAGCAAGGCTAAAAAGTAAAATTAAAAAGCTATTTATTAACACAACTAATGTGGGTAACGGAGGTGGGATGTCCAGAGGGGTAAAACTGGAATCCCACTTACAGGACCCCGGTTGGGTAAAGGCAGTTTGCAGAGAGTGGATGGTGAAGTCCTCCAAAGATGGCGACCGGAGCTCCCTCACGGGCGTCCCCACGTGATGTGGGTGGGAGATGAATCACTCGAGTTGCAGGGCTTTCCGGCGGATGTGAGGGGCGTGACGTCACAATAAACTGCCTTTACCCAACCGGGGTCCTGTAAGTAGGATTCCAGTTTTACCCCTCTGGACATCCCACCTCCATTACCCACATTAGTTGTGTTAATAAATAGCTTTTTAATTTTACTTTTTAGCCTTGCTAGTGTTGGTGTGTTGTCAGTCTTGTGCGTTATGTGTTGTTAGTTGGTATTGGTTTATTAGTCATCAGTAATTGGCATACTGCACCATAATCTGTTTTCTTTTTCTTTCTCCATTTGCACGGTCTGGGAGGAGAGTTGTCAGCACAATTCCTTTGTTCATCTGATGACTTCCAATTGGACTTCACCTTTATGGTTTGGAATTTATTGACTCTAATTTTTTTGGCGCCGGTTTTTCTTTGACTCCTACTGACTGTACGGTCAGTCTTCACCTGGCTGCCAGTTGTTTGTTATATGCACTAATCTAGTTTGCCTTTATTATTTATTAGCGCTGTTTTACACCATCTTTTTCTGTGTTAGACTACTGCATATATACAATAGAGGGAATAGAGCAAATTACATAAAAATTCAACATACTGTAGTGGAATTCCTGCCTGAAAGAAATTAGTAAAGATCTTGCACTCTCCTTTAAGTCTAAGTCAGGGATTCACAAAGCTCTGATAACTGATATTGGAGCTCGATCTGCGCTAACTACCATTTAAGTCAATGCCAGTGAAAGCCTCCCTACGTTTCTTACTCTGTCTTGAGCACTATCTCAACTGGACTCACATGCCTATTTCTATTTTAAGAAACTACTGTACTCTGTCTTGGAGTCTCTTCACACTCTAAACCCTGGTTGTGGATTTTACTGTGTAATGGAGCCAGGGATAGACTAGAATGTAAAGAGAACATAGAGGCAGCATTGAAAATGTAGTTGTCTTTCGGTTCTATGATTTTGTTGTCTTCCTCTTGTTATCTAGGGTCCCCAGAAGAGAGGAAAGCTTATGAGACAGCCTGCTCATACCTAAAGACAGACATTTGTTTAATTGCTGCTCCACCCCCACCTCCTCCTGGCATCAAATTACAGATCATAGGTGAAAAGGACTTATTGCCTGGGAACCCCATAGACGTGTGTATTTCTGTTGAAAATGAATCGAATGAGGCAAAGACAGTGAACGTTATTGTCGGCTGTCAGCTACAGTCCTATACTGGCAAAGTCATTGCCAACCTGGCATCCATCACACAGAGCGTTGAAGTTGCAGAAAAGCAAGGTACTTTTGTTTTGTAGCCCACTGAATATGTTGTAGGGGGGGGGGGTGGACTAACAAATAAAGGAAACCTAACCATCCCTGACAGTGCTAGCCACATCATCTTTGAAATTGAGATCAGATAAGGGCCAATTGTCACATTTACTCCGCATATAGAGACAAGGCAACGAGTATTCTAAAGCTTGCCTTAAACTAGCCCGGTTACATGCTGGGTATGTGCTGGGCTAGTTTAAGGCAAGTTTAAGGCATTTCTGCAGTGATTAATGACCCATCGGATTAACACAGCAGGGGTCCCTGGCAGTCCCATTCAGTTGAATGGGACAGCCAGGTCCCCCCGCTGTTAATCTGATGGGCCTTTAGTCAATGCAGAAATGCCTTAAACTAGACCAAGCATGTACCTGGGTCTTTTTGGCGATTGCCACTGGTTTGTGTTAGAATAACCGTCGGCACTACAGTACACTACATGGCTGTATTTTTTATGCTAATCACTTTTTGTTTGTTTAACCATATGGGAATCATGATAAAGAAGGCCAACTCAGAAATATTTTCTTATACAATGTTGACAATATACGTAATGCTTTATACTGAATTTACAGGCTCACTGAGGGCCAGTCTAACCTACTTTTGGTACACTATGCCCAGGACATACTTGAAAACGAGAGGTAACTCTCAATGTATTACTTCCTGGTAAAATATTTTATAAATAAATAATAAAATTATTTGCCCAAGGTGACTAACGGTGGGATTCAAGCCAGTTTCGCCCTCTTCCAAAGCAGTGATCTTACCACTATGACGGTCCTTCATTATGTATGTGTTGTACTTTCACTGCGTGCAGCTTATTTTTCCACGCCTTCTTTTCCTTTGCTTGGACGGGTAAAGCTGCCTCCGTCCCACTGAAGGTGGCAGCCGACCTCTACATGCAGTCTGTGATCTTGGTGGAGGACGAGCTCATCATCCGGGTCAACGTCATATCTGAAACCAAGGAGACGCAAGAGAAGCACAGCGAGAGCATGGTGATAGCATTCAGCTATCCTCCCATCATGGTGGAGGTAAGAGGGTGCACCCAAGGTCGAACCTCACAAAGTAGAGACTTCTATTTGATGAAGACCAATGTCTACTACAGAGTTGTCTATTACTATATCAAATACTGGTAAACATGCAGTGTATTCTTGTACTCTGTGACCTCAATCTTTCACAGCATCACAAAAGCAATGTATAAAAGGTACAGGCCCATGTTTACTAAGTAGTCCTCTGCCGAAAGACACCTTCTGGTACTAGAAGGCGCCTTATAATACCTTACGCATGTTTTCATTTGATTTTTTTCCATAATATTTTTTAGGGGTCAGCAGGATTGCGTCGTTAGAGGAGATCGCACCTTTAACAATATAATGATCAGTATCAGTATCTGGCCTGTTACATCACCCAAAACACCTGTTAATATCATTACTCTATTGATTGTTTCTTTTTCTTCCAGATGCCAGAAACCGCAAAGATTGATGAAGATTTCAGTTGTACTTTTACCTTCAAGAATTCTCTTAGTATCCCACTAGAAAAATGTGAGCTGCATGTAGAAGGACTGGGCATATTCAAGCTGGAGCACTTCGATCAAGGGTGAGCCAAAATATACATGTTTTCATTGCAAAAAGGTGGAGATCTTTTAGTGGGATATGAGGACTGATGTTTCACTAATAATAGTGTATTATGTGTACACGGCGATATATGGTAACATATTTTTTTTTACAAATGATGAATTCCAGTACAAAGACCTCTCCTTATGCATTATGTGTAGTATCTAAATTATAGCCGCTGAATAGCATATTTGGAATCCATTATGAAACATTGTACTGTAACATAAAATAACATTGAGTTTGCCTACAAACTTTTTGAGAAGGAATCTGAAAAACAATATTGGCTATATAACTGCAAATACTAACCCTCATTATCCTAATATGTTCTTATCCCCTCCAATCATTATTAAATACATAGGTAGCATGGGGGATAAACCTCATGTTGGTTCGTAGTGTGTTTTGAAGCCAGAAGCTATAGACAAAGGCTATAATTTATGTGAACATGCAGTCCTCTTACTCACTGTGAATCTCTCAACGTCTTGAAGGCCTTTTGAGGTCTAAGTGAAAAAATGATCCCTCTAAAAATCCCAGTTGACTAGGATAGAACACCATGATGATGTCATAGTCCTCATTGGAGATGAGAGCCAATAAACAGTTAGGGTGAGACAAGCAGTGGATTCTGGGGCTGGGTATAGTAGCCATAGTGGTAATCCTTAGTACTGAAATTACTGTAGATTTTAATATATATATATATTTTTTTTAAGTTCTAGGATAGTACAGGTAATTGTTATTGGTCACCCTTTCATATTCTGTATTTAGCTGAAATATCATTTTGTGTGGGATGGCACCTGTAGAATAGTGGAGGACACAATATCTGTTTGCTTGTCTCGTCTGATTGTTCTACACTATATATTAATTTCTACATTTTCTGCATGGTTTTTTTGCACAGGGATATAAGACCAGGAGGAATATTCCGTTCCAAGATCATATGTGCACCGAAAAAAACGGGGGAGAAGAAAATTGTGGCCAAGCTCAATTCAACCCAAGTTAAAGGGATTGTGGTGGAAAAAATGATTACCATCACTAAGTAGGATTTGGAGTCGCATATGGAGCATCTTGCATGTTGTTTATTCATGTAAATGAGCATTAGAGACCACATAACTCATTTCTTCGGATGATCTCTATATAAATAAAGATGCTTTAAGCGTGTGTGTGCAAGCTCATTCTCATGTCCAGTTCATGGAATATCAAGCAAATGCCAGGTAGCAAAGCGTTAATGAGTAAATCTTCACATGCATTTGGGATTTATTTTTACTAGGTAAAATAAAAATATGGCGGATAAAATAAAAAATTGCAACAATAAAAAAATGCACTTTACATCAGGATATACAGTTGACTCTGAAAACAATCCAGAACTAGTTTACACGTTGCATGTTACACACAGCCTGCTCTATATATTTAACAGTAACATACTCTATGCACTATACTCACTACAGAAAAGACACACACAAAAAACAGGAAGTGTAAATCAATTACATGTCTTACACGAGCTCCCTACAATCTGTTAACATCTCTCACACGTTAGGCAAGAGTCAATGTACAGTATTGACCCAGAAAATGTGTACTTGGGTGCACAGCAATGGTTGTAACAAATATGAAAACCTTGAACGGTTGTCAGCTCTGGAACTTTATACCACTGCTCATGCTAATATAAGCTATACATGCTAATATAAGCTATACAAAAACACATACAGATGTGCACAGTTTGGTATAGCCCATATATTATTTAGAAGTCACGAGCTGTCGCGAGTCATGAGGTACGCTGTGCGGGTCGGGAGGCGGTGAGATTTTGGCATGGTAATTTTAATTTGTTACACTGCGAGTTCGCATTTGTTTGTGCCTTTTATGTCCATATAAATACATTTGCCGATACTATCTGCACCATTGTTTTGCCTTCTCTTTCTTCTGTGGTGGATTCCTGTTATAAAGCTGGATATACAGATGGACACCACAGAGGACTCTCAGGCTTGCTGCCTATGTTTCACAAAGACCGTTTTCATTGAGTATACCTTGTGTTATTTTTGCTATTCTAGTGATCTATTCCCGTGCTGAAGAGATCTTCACTTTGCACTTTTTCCATTGCACTGGCCTGTCATTTAATCTGTTTGCGCTCCCCTTTTCTGTTTCACTTTATATACTTTTGGAAAGAATAAAAAAACTTTCTTTCCTATTTGGGTTGTGGAGCTGTTTATATGTATGTAGCGCACTTTCGCCCACCCCCTGGGAGATGTCTGGCTACGGTGTATGGGTGTGGTGCAATACCTGATGGTGCCCAGGAGATCTGAGCCTCCTCTACTGGGAACCTGGGGTGCACCTGAGTGATGCTCAGTAGTGCCTCCACCTGTACGGGATTCTAACGTGTGGAATTCCCCCGTTACAGGACACAAAGAATACACACTTGGTAAAGCAGAACAGTTTTACTATATGCAGCTCATATAGTTACAGCCTACCCACCAGGCCCCGCACGGCCATACCTTCCAATACTCCGCCCCCTCTCAATGGAGTCACTTTCCCCCAAAGTACCTAGGTGCCCTTGGGCACCCAACAAACCCGGTGTCCACAAGGTCAATCCCCTCTCCCAATATGTGGTACAGCGCTGCCCACTAAAGTGTTGTTGGTGCACGTGAGGAGTTGGGTACCTGCCGGGTGTGTCCAGACCCGGGCGCGCAGATGCTGATGATGGGATCCACGGATCCGTTGCCGTAACCCGTGAAGCCTCCGCCTCTATGTTGGGTGGGTCCCTCATGGCAAACACCGTAGGCAATGTCTTTGTTGGTCTGGTTCTGGACCGCAGGCACCGTGTGGCGTCTCACTGTGTCCCTGACACTGATAGTGCTAAGCGGGGCAATGTCCCTGTCTAAGGGCAAGTCCCTATAGCAGCCACAAGCTATGTGGGAGTCGGGGCCTAGCTGGGGCCTAACAGGGGATATCTGACCTACCCCTTCCTTGTCCCAGCTCTGACTGGCGTGGTCCTCAGCGCGCCAAAAGTATCTATCTGCCCGCAGGGGATTGCTGCAGCCCAATTGGCTGTTGCGTGCCATGTGATCTAGCAGCCCCAGTGGCTGCTGGGCATTGTAGTTCCCACTGCGGGGCGTTTGGGTGTAATAGCCGCCTGTGTACCTCTCTGCGCATGCGCAAGGTGCACCAAGATGGCTGCCGCAACATAGCTACCTGCATTGCGCATGCACGACCACACAGAATATGGCGACGCCCTGCTACGGGAGCCGCCGGCAACTCGGTTGCCTCCCCTAACCACAGCTACTCTGCCCGCACCTCGCCAGCACCCAACCAAACGGTAAGGGGGGCAAAGGGGAACCCTGTTATATGTATATGTAGGTTTTATATGCACATGTATTTTATTTATCACATTCATTTTGTATTTTTAGTCTGTTCTAGACTATACACTGTATTTTAAAAAATATACATTCACTTTAAGACCTCATTGGTCGCTTTCACATTTTAAAGCACCTTCTCACTTTTTCTAGTACAATATATCAACTTAAGTACAATGAAAAAAACGTTGTATGGTGCTCAAAATAAAACAGCAATACTAAGTGTTGATAAATTCTTGTAGAATGGAATTAACCCAATGAAAGCATATATTTGATGATTCCAAAAGATGCGTACTGGCAAACTATAATCCCACAAGGCAAAGCAGTAAGGATGTAATTATAGTAAAGCACCTTCCGGTGACCAGTAAATAAACATCTGTTTAAATGGAAAACACTGATAACAAAGTCCAGAACAAATGTGGGTAAATTGGAAAAGACTCACATGGGAATGAATAACCACGATGAATAGCAAGTCCAGATGTATCCAGGATCCCACGGGTTAACTGTGCCTCCGCCTGTAGATGGATGTATAGAGCAGGAGAGAAAAAAACGGAGCACTAGGTCCAAACCTGGCAATGCCAGAAAAAAGTTCAAGGATGCGTTCCCATAAATAAAAGCTTACTTTAATGAATCAGAAACAAAAAACCACACCAACGCGTTTCAGACTATCACTAGTCCTTTATCAAGGTGAATGACTACTTACCCCCTTGGAGTGTCATTTATACAAAAGAGGAGATATAGGCACGCCAATCGCCGATACTTCCGCGTATGTCACGAGATGAAGACGTCCGATGTCATCACGCACGGGCGCATCATAAACACGTGCATACATCAAGTCTGACAGCAAGGGGGGTGCGGTATAGAGACAGGACAGCCACTAGCCAAAGTAGTGGCTCCCAAGTATCAAACGCTACTCCCCCAGATGGAGTCGAGCATGAAAACTAATTGCGCCCATCGACGTGACGTCATTACGTCACGTGATGCGACGTATGACGTACGCGTGTCATTAGAATCCAATTTACATTGAAAAATCTTTATTGAATTTAAAATTTTAACACTCCAAGTGGGCAATATCAAAGGAAAAGAAAAACAATATGCAAATAATAAGATAACATGAAATAAACATAACAAAGTTACAAAATAACAAAAAAATGCCCAATGCACTACCTTCGTTACTACGATATTCTAGGCCAATATCAAAGGTTGTTTATCTTTTTAATGATTCTTTTAAAAGTTTTTTTGTTATTTTGTAACTTTGTTATGTTTATTTCATGTTATCTTATTATTTGCATATTGTTTTTCTTTTCTTTTCATGCTCGACTCCATCTGGGGGAGTAGCGTCTGATACTTGGGAGCCACTACTTTGGCTAGTGGCTGTCCTGTCTCTATGCCGCACCCCCCTTGCTGTCGAACTTGATGTATGCACGTGTTTATGACGCGCCCGTGCGTGATGACGTCGGACGTCTTCATCACGTGACATACGCGGAAGTATCGGCGATTGGCGTGCCTATATCTCCTCTTTTGTATAAATGACACTCCAAGGGGCTAAGTAGTCATTCACCTTGATAAAGGACTTGTGATAGTCTGAAACGCGTTGGTGTGGTTTTTTGTTTCTGATTCATTAAAGTAAGCTTTTATATATGGGAACGCATCCTTGAACTTTTTTCTGGCATTGCCAGGTTTGGGAGAAAGTGGGGGGTACAGGGGCCTGTACGCCAAAGAAAATTCACTCAAATGCACACTACCTAAATTTTAAAATTTAACACAATTAGTATGGTTTAGTTGATCACTCCCTCATCCCCCTTTTTTTGTTTATTGCCAGGTTTGGACCTAGTGCTCCGTTTTTTTCTCTCCTGCTCAATATATCAACTTAAACTGAATAAGGGAAGAGGCATTCTGAAGAAATTGCATTCATTTAATTATACAGTAGCTTCAACACCTCTCCCATTACATGAATATAAAGAAACATTTATGTGAAAAACACTTTCTATCCAACTGCAATCCAGGGGGAGCATAAAGGGAAATAGAACAAAAAACAAAAAACAATCTAAGTGCAGACAGTTTTTAAAAGGTGTATAAATTTGTGTTCTGTCTTGGCTCCTATGTGTTGCCTACTTACAAGATGTAAGTCAATAACGAGCGGTTTTGACACACAATGGTCTCTGCTAGGAGGATTTCTTTAACCAGGTAGTGGGATCTCCAACTCTCAGCTCAGCAGCAGTGTATATGTAAAAGAAATGATACCATAGTGCAGACCAGTAACAATAAAAAACTCGACTTTATAGGGTAAAAATAAACACTTACAATAAAAACAAGTGGTTAAGGCATGTATCACATTGATAGTGATTGAGGAGAGAAAATGGTTAGCTCCAGGCTCACCCGCCTCCTCCGGTGTGACTGCGTGTGGACCACCGCTCTCTGTGACCTTTCACCTCCACTGGTGCTCGCTGTCTCGCCGGTCTAGTCCCCTCGTAGATCCCCTCTTGTGTGGGCTATTCGGCTCCCTTTGCTGGGTATATACAGGAGTATACAGGTGCTGCAGAGGACTTGGACTCCAGCTCTCTCACCGGTCAATGGTCCCGCCTTGCTTGCTCCAATGCATCACATCCGCTTAGTCCCGATGCGTCACTTCCGGTCGCGGCTGTGTGAGTGTCAGCTCCCAGATCTCTCCTCTCTCCTCTCAGGGCGGCTACCACTCTACGCGTTTCGCCAGGTGTGTGGCTTCCTCAGGAGTGTACCGCCCCCTCCTCTAAACTATCTCTATATACCTTCCATAATTGGTTTTTAATTAATTAATCAATAAAACACTTGTAAAATCAATTGGTCTGCACTATTTTTGTATCCATATATATAAGGGAGCTCGTTATTCAACAGGAGTGGAATCCTAAATATATGAGGTTTGGCATGGTTTAACCTGTCATTAACCACACCTTGTGGGGTAAAGGGAACTAATAATTTTCTATGTTTAGAGGGAATGGGTGGTCCAATTAGATATTTGGTGCTCGAATGATGTTTTATTTCTTTGCACTAAGAATTTAGGCTCATAGTAGTGTGGTTAGAATAGTTTCCAAGTGGGACAGGTTTAAGGCAGACTTAATTTCTGTAATGTGATCTATATTATATTTTAGCCCACCAGGGATGAATTTAAAGGGCATGGGTATGTTTTTTAGGGAGAGAGAATTTTTCCCGTGACAGGACTATGGGGGCATTACAATCACAATTGATATATAAAAAAAGTAATTCACAATTAATCTCATACCACAGGTTGTACAATGTGGTACTTCAAAATTATGTAAAAAGTGGGGGAGCTCCGTCATATATATATAAACTCTCTATAGTATGGGAATACATATTAATATTATAAGGGGTTCCATAATGTAAGATTGGCATAAATAATTGCAGGACATTTACTTATTATTATAGCGCCGATACTATGATGGAATATAAACAACATGTTCATATCACAGACCAACTTAAAAAATACATACACATATATATGAGGGTGTCTATAAATATAGATACTAGTTTATACAAATGGCATAAAATCCTAAACAATAAACCTAACCTAGGGATGACAGGTAGTGTGTTACATCTTAGTTCTTATGTGGTTTATAATAAAGGATAACGGATGGCAGTTGCACACTGTGGGAGAGAACAGCAGAAGGAGGAAAAGACAGAAGAACCGGTTAATTCAACACATCAGCAATTTTACATCTTATACAGGTTACAAGAAGGGTGCAATCTCGATTTCCATGTTGAGTCCCCTGGGTGAGAGTGTCCGCAACCTGTGAATCCAGAAGGTCTCCCTTCTCATGAGTTCCAGATTGCGGTCACCCCCCCGCCAGTGGCCCGAGACATATTCTATAGGTGTGTAAGTCAGACCTGTCGTGTCCCCCTGGTGCTTCTCCATGAAGTGTTTGGAGAGACTGTGAGTTAAAAGAGATCTCTTGATGCTACTCAAATGTTCGATAATCCTAGTTCTTATTGGTCTCTCAGTCTTCCCTACGTATTGTAGTTTGCAAGGGCACTCCAGGAGGTACACAACATGGTCTGACCTACATGTTAGACTGGATTCTATATTGAATCTTTCCCCTGTGTTGTTAGATGTAAACTCCAATTTGTTGTTCGATTTAAATTGACACGCTCTACATGTCTTGCATCCATGAAAACCTTTATTGGATTGTAACCAGTTCTGGGGCTTGGCTTTCTGTTTAAGGACACTGGGAGCTAGTGTGTTTTTTAAATTTCGTGCTTTCCTGAAGATGATATTTCGATGATCAGGTAGTTCGCTTCCCAAAATTGGGTCATTCTTCAGTATTGGCCAGTGCTTATTTATGATTTTCCTAATTTCCTTGGCTTCCCCATTATAGTTAGTGAGGAATGCAAAGTCTGATTTGTTCTTTATCGTTTTATCCCTTAATTTAGGTTTTAGAAGATCTTCCCTCTCCAGTTTATCTATCTTTAGTAGAGCCTCATCTATCTTTTCCTCCTTGTATTTTTTCTCTATGAATCTTTCCTTTAGTTCATTGGATTGTTGTAAGAAAGTTTCCCTCTCACTACAGTTCCTCTTAATTCGGGTGAACTGGCTTGATGGAACTCCGTCCATCCACCTCGGGAGATGGCAACTCGTCCGTAAGATGTAGTTATTTTTATCAGTTTTCTTAAAGAATGTTTTTGTTTTTATTTGATCGTTTTCTATATATATTTCTAGGTCTAAGAAATTCACTCGCCTGTCACTGTACTCGCTTGTAAATTTTAGATTGAGTTCTACAAGAGGTTAATATGGTCCACACGGGTTTGAAACCCAAGTCCTCCTTTTATCCTCACTTTGCAAAGGGCAATCATCTGGAAACATTTTTCCAGATGATCAACACTGATTTTGAGAATCTGACGATTAACAAACAGAAAATAACAGAGAATCTCACAAAACAAGAAAAAACAGCCTTAAAAGAAATCACAGAGAATGAGGAATTAGTGATAAAACAGGCTGATAAAGGGGGAGGAACTGTTCTGATGGACAGGGATAATTACAACAAGGAATCTTTAAGACTACTGGGGGAGGAAGAAACATACACTAAATTAAAGAAAAATCCAATAAAAGAATTTACAGATGAGCTGAGGGTCCTGTTGGAGAGGGGGAGGCTCCTGGAGGTGCTAGACGAGGGGGAATATAAGTTTCTAAACAGTGACAAGTCAAAGGTACCGGTATTTTACCAACTGCCAAAAATTCACAAAAGTGAAGTCAATCCCCCAGGCAGACCTATCGTCTCGGGGATTGACTCACTAACATCAAACTTGTCACTGTACATAGACATATTCCTCCAGAAATATGTCACTCAACAAAAGGCATACTTAAAGGATACCACAGATCTATTAAATACACTGAGCAAAGTCAGGTGGGAGAAGCATTTCTTAATGGCAACATGCGACGTTGTGTCGCTATATACATCAATAGACCACACAAAAGGATGTAGAGCCATAAAAAGATTTTTATTGAAAGATGCTGACCTAACAGACATACAAGCTGACTTTATTATTGATGGAATCATGTTCATTTTACAGCATAACTTTTTTTGGTACGAGGGAAGTCATTACTTGCAGAAACGAGGAACGGCGATGGGGACCAGGTTCGCCCCTAGCTACGCCAACCTCTTCATGGCATCATGGGAGGAAGATAACATCTGGCCTAATGGAGAGCTTGGGGAGGGCCTGGTCCTCTGGCGTCGGTTCATCGATGACGTGTACCTAATCTGGGGGAATGGAGAAAGTAAGTTACAAGATTTTCTAACAGGCATAGACAATGTAGAACTCAATCTAAAATTTACAAGCGAGTACAGTGACAGGCGAGTGAATTTCTTAGACCTAGAAATATATATAGAAAACGATCAAATAAAAACAAAAACATTCTTTAAGAAAACTGATAAAAATAACTACATCTTACGGACGAGTTGCCATCTCCCGAGGTGGATGGACGGAGTTCCATCAAGCCAGTTCACCCGAATTAAGAGGAACTGTAGTGAGAGGGAAACTTTCTTACAACAATCCAATGAACTAAAGGAAAGATTCATAGAGAAAAAATACAAGGAGGAAAAGATAGATGAGGCTCTACTAAAGATAGATAAACTGGAGAGGGAAGATCTTCTAAAACCTAAATTAAGGGATAAAACGATAAAGAACAAATCAGACTTTGCATTCCTCACTAACTATAATGGGGAAGCCAAGGAAATTAGGAAAATCATAAATAAGCACTGGCCAATACTGAAGAATGACCCAATTTTGGGAAGCGAACTACCTGATCATCGAAATATCATCTTCAGGAAAGCACGAAATTTAAAAAACACACTAGCTCCCAGTGTCCTTAAACAGAAAGCCAAGCCCCAGAACTGGTTACAATCCAATAAAGGTTTTCATGGATGCAAGACATGTAGAGCGTGTCAATTTAAATCGAACAACAAATTGGAGTTTACATCTAACAACACAGGGGAAAGATTCAATATAGAATCCAGTCTAACATGTAGGTCAGACCATGTTGTGTACCTCCTGGAGTGCCCTTGCAAACTACAATACGTAGGGAAGACTGAGAGACCAATAAGAACTAGGATTATCGAACATTTGAGTAGCATCAAGAGATCTCTTTTAACTCACAGTCTCTCCAAACACTTCATGGAGAAGCACCAGGGGGACACGACAGGTCTGACTTACACACCTATAGAATATGTCTCGGGCCACTGGCGGGGGGGTGACCGCAATCTGGAACTCATGAGAAGGGAGACCTTCTGGATTCACAGGTTGCGGACACTCTCACCCAGGGGACTCAACATGGAAATCGAGATTGCACCCTTCTTGTAACCTGTATAAGATGTAAAATTGCTGATGTGTTGAATTAACCGGTTCTTCTGTCTTTTCCTCCTTCTGCTGTTCTCTCCCACAGTGTGCAACTGCCATCCGTTATCCTTTATTATAAACCACATAAGAACTAAGATGTAACACACTACCTGTCATCCCTAGGTTAGGTTTATTGTTTAGGATTTTATGCCATTTGTATAAACTAGTATCTATATTTATAGACACCCTCATATATATGTGTATGTATTTTTTAAGTTGGTCTGTGATATGAACATGTTGTTTATATTCCATCATAGTATCGGCGCTATAAGAATAAGTAAATGTCCTGCAATTATTTATGCCAATCTTACATTATGGAACCCCTTATAATATTAATATGTATTCCCATACTATAGAGAGTTTATATATATATGACGGAGCTCCCCCACTTTTTACATAATTTTGAAGTACCACATTGTACAACCTGTGGTATGAGATTAATTGTGAATTACTTTTTTTATATATCAATTGTGATTGTAATGCCCCCATAGTCCTGTCACGGGAAAAATTCTCTCTCCCTAAAAAACATACCCATGCCCTTTAAATTCATCCCTGGTGGGCTAAAATATAATATAGATCACATTACAGAAATTAAGTCTGCCTTAAACCTGTCCCACTTGGAAACTATTCTAACCACACTACTATGAGCCTAAATTCTTAGTGCAAAGAAATAAAACATCATTCGAGCACCAAATATCTAATTGGACCACCCATTCCCTCTAAACATAGAAAATTATTAGTTCCCTTTACCCCACAAGGTGTGGTTAATGACAGGTTAAACCATGCCAAACCTCATATATTTAGGATTCCACTCCTGTTGAATAACGAGCTCCCTTATATATATGGATACAAAAATAGTGCAGACCAATTGATTTTACAAGTGTTTTATTGATTAATTAATTAAAAACCAATTATGGAAGGTATATAGAGATAGTTTAGAGGAGGGGGCGGTACACTCCTGAGGAAGCCACACACCTGGCGAAACGCGTAGAGTGGTAGCCGCCCTGAGAGGAGAGAGGAGAGATCTGGGAGCTGACACTCACACAGCCGCGACCGGAAGTGACGCATCGGGACTAAGCGGATGTGATGCATTGGAGCAAGCAAGGCGGGACCATTGACCGGTGAGAGAGCTGGAGTCCAAGTCCTCTGCAGCACCTGTATACTCCTGTATATACCCAGCAAAGGGAGCCGAATAGCCCACACAAGAGGGGATCTACGAGGGGACTAGACCGGCGAGACAGCGAGCACCAGTGGAGGTGAAAGGTCACAGAGAGCGGTGGTCCACACGCAGTCACACCGGAGGAGGCGGGTGAGCCTGGAGCTAACCATTTTCTCTCCTCAATCACTATCAATGTGATACATGCCTTAACCACTTGTTTTTATTGTAAGTGTTTATTTTTACCCTATAAAGTCGAGTTTTTTATTGTTACTGGTCTGCACTATGGTATCATTTCTTTTACATATACACTGCTGCTGAGCTGAGAGTTGGAGATCCCACTACCTGGTTAAAGAAATCCTCCTAGCAGAGACCATTGTGTGTCAAAACCGCTCGTTATTGACTTACATCTTGTAAGTAGGCAACACATAGGAGCCAAGACAGAACACAGAATTTATACACCTTTTAAAAACTGTCTGCACTTAGATTGTTTTTTGTTTTTTGTTCTATTTCCCTTTATGCTCCCCCTGGATTGCAGTTGGAGAGTGAAGATTTGTGGGACTAGTGAAACCAGTCCCCACCAGCTGGGTTTTGAGCAGGGGGTTTGAACTCATTTATATTGTTTTGCACGTTATTGAATCACGTCACAAAGTTTTATAATCATTCGATTTTATTATTAACTCACTGTATAACACAAGAGCACACTAATAGAGCTAGCGCCGTTTCTTTCACCTTCACTTTGCAAAAACACTTTCTAAGCATGACACTTAATTTATGTGCATTGTGTCCTATCCCGGGGCTGCGCAAACTGTTCCCCGTGCGCACTCATGCCTGCTCTCCTCGGCGCCTTGATCTTTTCCCCCCTGCAGTTTCAGTTAAAATGGCCGCGTGGCATAAAATGAAACAGCGTTGCCATGGCAACGGGATGCTACGTGACCTCGCGTGGCGCAACGCGACATCACCGCGTCCTGTTGCCATGGCAACGCGGCGTCATTTTAACTGGAGCTGCAGGGGGAAAAGATCAATTTGCAGGGGAGAAGACCGAAGGCCGCACCCCGCCGTTGGACCCCGCAGCATGTAAGAGTCGTGAGGGGAGGTGGGGGGGATGAGGGAGTGTTTTGGGGGAGGGGCGAATGGGTTTTTCCCCAGTTTGTCGGGATATATATATATATATATATAAACAGCAGGTATTACCACATCTTCATCCGGAAAGAAGAGACTGCACACAGCCAAGTTGAAATGACAATGCGCACATCCCTGAGGAAGGTCACATGTAGCCGATCGAAACGTCGAATGTAGTGCCTTGGTTTTTGTTACCTCAATATATTGTCATTTCAACTTGGCTGTGTGCTGTCTCTTCTTTCCGGATGAAGATCTGGTGTAATACCTGCTGTTTCAATATCTCATATGGGATAAGCATCAGCAGTGTTCGACAAACCTATACATTTGCTCGCCCCGGGCGAGTGGATTTAACCCCCGGGCGAGTAAATATTGGCCCAAGCAGCACATGTTTGGTACTAGGTGGCGAGTAGATTTTTTTGTGTGGCGAGTAGATTTTTTGGTGATTTGTCAACCACTGAGCATCAGTATTTCATTGTTTACAGAGTGCCTGCTGCCTTGTTTCATACATATATATATATATATATATATATATATATATATATATATATATATATATATATATACTGAGTTAAGTTATGGTGAGTAAAAAAAGTGACAAAAACCCTCCACAGCAAACATGCAAATGTAAATACAACTGTATGCTCATCTGCATGTCTTAGGCAGGTCTGCAACCCCGCCTTTCACCATTATCACCCAGCACTTCCACTGCCGCAAGGGATTCTGGGAAATGACATGCAAATGAGCACACAGTGCCACTTTTTGCTTCAAAAACAATTTTTAACATGGTTCCCTATAGGCTTAAGCTTGCTGCATGGTCACAGCTTTGAGCACAGCCAGGGTTAAGGTGCATACCCAGAAAACCCACCCACAGACAGCTGTTTCGACCTTAATGTGTCTCATCAGTGTGGGGTTGGTTAACTGGGTATGCAGAGAAGCTAAAGGATGGGACACACACACACACACACAGGGTGACAGGGAGAGGGTGACACAGGGAGAGGGTGACAGGGAGAGGGTGATACAGGGAGAGGGTGACAGGGAGAGGGTGACACAGGGAGAGGATGACACAGGGAGAGGGTGAGGTTGACACAGGGAGAGGGTGACAGGGAGAGGGTGAGAGTGACACAGGGAGAGGGTGACACAGGGAGTGGGTGACAGAGAGAGGGTGACACACACACACACACACACACACACACACTTCAGCTTTTCAAACTGCTTTGAACATCCCTGAAATGTAATTTCTGCCTGAATAACGCTGCCATTCAGGACTTGTATTACCCACAAGTTTCCCATTGCATGGGAACTGAAACTACAGGCCCCTGGAGCCCTGCATTGCTCACAAAGTAGCCCATAGGACAGAAGTAATTCCTGCTTTCTCCTGGGTGTGGGAAGAGGGGAGGTCCTCTCCATTGAAGCCTGTCCTTTAAGGCCTCTGGAGGGACCTCCCCCACATGAAGCCCAACCACTCCCACTCAACCGTAACTTGAATGCACCAAGCTTCCGATAATACAACAAACACATCCAATAAGACAACACTGTTTTATTTATAATCAAAGTATTATAATACATACATAAAGAAGACTTTTTTTTTATCAACACAGAATTAGGAGATATATATCGGCAATTAATGTTTAATTAAACACATCTATAGAGCATACTATTAACGTGCTCTGCTGTCAGAGCTACATCTGTAGAGGTCACACAAGGTTTATGGTCAATGTTATGTGCATTATAATGTGCCCATAATAATAATGCCCAAACTGGGGTCATGTTATAAAGGAATGATACATTTTACAATAAGGTTCCCTGGCTTAACCTATGCATCTAATACACGGATATAAAAGGTCGAAGAGTAACACATCTGTTGATAAAGATTCGTGGACGTTGTAGAATAGATAGAAATATTCAAACTCTCTTAACGCTTCACTAACAAATTGAAGGAAAGGCACTTCCGGCATTTAATGCGTTAGCGGTGAAAATAAGGCACAAGTTAATTATTTTCCTAAATCCAGGGTTTACTAAACATCCTTCCCTTTCATTTCTGCTACCATCCCTAAATGTAAATCTAGCGACGAACAGATACAAAGAAGATACACATTTTCCCTTGGTAGACTTTTCTTTATTTATGTTCTAGCGCTTGGTGGGGGGATTTTTGTGCTGGAGAATATACCCAAAATGTGCGTTTGGGGTATGTTTTATTTGGTTCTGGCGTGTCTATATTGTTGTTAAGTTTTACTTGAGTACAGGCATACCCCGGTTTAAGTACACTCACTTTAAGTACACTCGCGAGTAAGAACATATCGCCCAATAGGCAAACGGCAGCTCGCGCATGCGCCTGTCAGCACATCCTGAACAACGTTCTGAACAGCAATACCAGCTCCCTACCTGTACCGAGGCTGTGCGCAAGCGGGGAGACTATAGAGCCTGTTACAAATGCGTTATTTACATCAGTTATACATGTATATGACGATTGCAGTACAGAACATGCATCGATAAGTGGGATAAAGGTAGTGCTTCACTTTAAGTACATTTTCGCTTTACAAACATGCTCTGGACTCATTGCGTACGTTAATGCGGGGTATGCCTGTATTCACAAAACAGACATTGTTTGCTTGTGAATGGACTTTCATGTACTGTACATGGCAATCACATTTTAGTGCACACACCTCTGTTGAAGTGCTAGAGCTGCATTTACTCCTCAGCGCAGACTGGTTCCTTCAATTTACAATGAAGAACATCATCTTTGAGATTCTATTGACACAACTGGGGAATATTTTCAGTTAAGGACAATGGTTTAGATTCCATGATTTGATTCTCCTGATTTGTCTTCTCTTATTGGAATAAAGATGTTTGCATAAGGCAGTCTACTTTTTTTGTTCTCGTTCACCTTCTTGATCCGATACTACATTCTTTTAGTGGCTCCCTATTTCATATATTGTATACAATCACCAGAGCAAATAACATAGTGTTGACACATTTTTACCCCAATAACAAGATAAGCATTGTTTATTACTCCCAGTGTGTAAAAAGAGTTCGAAATGAGCTAACTTAGGCCTAAGTCATATTTATTCCATTTTGTCCAGATTCACTAAGGAGTGCTATGGGTAATGCTGAGTAATAAACACTCCTACTGCAAGTTTAGTATTCTTGACAGTTTGCAAGTTACAGTAGATGTGTTGATTCTGTAAATTCATTTTACGTTATAAGAGCACACAAGGATTCACAAATGTATACACATCATTTATCAAATGCACGCATGCAAAGGCGAGGAAAGAACAAAAACTGCCTTGGTATCATCACCAAAATCAAAATATTGAAACATTACCCAAAACACTACATGCACGCAAGACAAAAAAAAAAACAACAAAAAACAACAACACACCACTCCACAATTGTAGGTCCTCCCGATATTATTAACATTTGGGTTTTGTATACCCAACATCTCTATATTGGTAGAGGAAGAGTATAATGAAGGTTAAGTTTTTCTGAAATAGTTCTCCGTTAACGAGACAGCGTTTTGCATGATCGTTAATATGAGCACACACAGGCCCGGGCTTATCAAGCTGCGAAGCGGGTTTATCACAAACCAATCCGGCGGTAGCTTGCATTTGAGTCAATGTCCGTTACCAGTAGATCCGCATCTGATGCCCCACACTGCAGCTTGATAAATCTTGGCTATAAGCAGGGCTGGCTGGATGGCGGTTCCATCGGCGCCACTGGACCGAGCCCCATGGTTACAGAGGCCCCCACGCTCTTCCTCACAACAATAAAACCGATTGCCAGGCGAGAGTGTGGGGCCTCTGCAATGGTCTCTTACCTTGTCCAGCGGCATCTCCTCCTGCAGGGTCCTGTGATGTCAAATGGCGTTGTGCTGCCATGACCACGTGATGCCGCGACACTGCGTTGGAGATGCCGCGCCGGATATGGTAAGAGGCCCTGCACCGAGCCCCGCAATAATCCCAGCCGGCCCTGGCTATAGGGCCATATTACAAAACCATGCTATTGCACTAAACACATTTCATGGTTTGGTAAATATGGACCCTTATAGGTGAATGGGCTCTAAGGTGTCTTCCAGCATGGAGGGTGTCTTATAGAGTAACCCCGCTTGGTAAAGATGGCCCTTTATGACCAATTCACCTAAATAGGGCTGCGGGGTGTATTTTAGAGTGGAAGGTGTCTTAATGAGTAAGAACTTCTTAATTAACATAACCCTTAAGCGCTATGAACCCTATTCTATTGAACTGATTGCCAGGATTTAGTTCTACATACAATTAGCGCAGTGAATATGGAATTACCTCAGGGACAATAATGCCCTTCCCTCTTTTGACCAATGGAACATTATCTTTAACACTGCTTAGTAAATGGGAGCCTAACACCCTCATATTCAACAATATAAAACCAAACACCTCAAGAAAGTAGACAGAACATGTCAACGTGCATTTACTAACTAGACAAACATGCAGCGACATCCAGTTATCAAAACGTTATTTAAACCAAATACTGTATCTTAAAAAACATGCTGAATGTGTGTAATAAAACTGTAACTAAAAATCATTAATAGAGCCAACACAATTTAAGGCATGTAAGATGACATCGTATTTAATACCTAGATGTGACTGAATGCCGATTCACTTAATAAAGCACATACAGATTTGAAGTTCTTTTTCAATACTCCCTACAGGCATTTGGCGGTAGCAATACATGTATAGCGCCTGTATGTTCTTGTACCACGTTTGTGAGGATCACTTGCTTACGCGTGATATTTACTGTTAGTGTACTTCTCACGGTCTCGTGGGTATTGGTGACACCTAGAACCCATAGATAACCAAAGATCATGTATACAAGTAATACTCAGAAGCTTCACACAATGGTTACTGTTGGTTCAAACCGGCCAACTAATTCCAGGTAAACAGTGTGATGATGAGCCAGTGCTGGCTGGGCCTTCCCATTTGCTGGTCTTTTAGCCACCCTGGTAGAGTAGAAGCTGGACCTAGTTTTCACACTGTTTATCTGGAGCTAATTGTTGGGTATTCCATTGGTATAAATTTAGTTGGTTAACTGGAAACACCACCCACAAAGAGTTGGTAAGTGACTTATAGACAAGGGATTCTTAAAATCATTGATAAAATACCCAGACAAAAAACAAAACAGACATAACAAGAGGGTGGACCGCGGGCTGCACAATGCAGGGTTGTTTTGCATGTACAGTAGTTCGTTCCCAAGGAAAAACAGACAATATGTGAAGGCAACAACGGTGAGGAAAACATAGAGCTGCTTCTCACATCGTTTCACAGTTACAAAGGCATTAAAATACGGCGAGAAAATATTTCAGCGCCCAGAGCAGCTGAGGAAGAAATAAAACGAATCATCACATTTCCAGGAGAGGAAGGCAAGTCTCAGAAAAATAATTATAATAAAAGAGTTGCACGGTTGTAAAAAGTTGCTGAGGAGAACTGGCAGAAATTCAGATCCTTGAGGCTGCTGTTCTCAAAATGAACAGAAGGTGGCCCTCATGACATGGTCATGGAATTACTAGTTTTGCTTTGACTTCTGTACCCTGTAAAAAAAAAAAATACTAATTGTGTTTTTCTTCTAGAGCACGGAGTGTACACAGCGCTGTACATAGCATTTTGTAGGCACTATGCGTTTCTGCCACATAAAGCTTACAATCTATTGTTGGTACCGAAGGCACAGGAGATAAAGTGACTTGTCCAAGGTCACAAGGAGCCGACACTCAGTGTAGTTATTTTCATAGTCAGGGTCGCTACTATAGACTAGAAACGTACAATACATGTGTTACGGAGGTCTGGGCGTTACAGCGGCCATCTTACCTAGGACCTAATGTGTGACTGCCCTTTTAATGAACCTCGCGGTTAACCCTCTTATTGGCAGAGTGGCAGTCTGCTCTGCCAGCAAAGGGGTCCATTAGATCTATAACTCAAGGTATTAATGCTCTTCCAAGAATATGTAAGGCACAAAGAGGGCATCTCAATGAAGGTCACATCTCTGCAACATCAACACGGACTATTGAAGCTGCAGGCAAAGGCATTCCCCATAGCATTTTGCAACTCTTATCCCAATGTAGTATCCATAGTAGGAGTGAGGCTTTTGCACACTCAGAAGGCACATGGGAGGAAAGATTAGTGATCAACAAGGCAAAGAACCCCACGAAGCCAGGATGTCATGTTAATAGAAGTGCATTGAGAAGCTGAATCACTGATATTCTATTTTCAAAACGTATTTTGGGTTAATGTCCATGACTGATCCATACCCGCCAACTAACTCAAGGTCAACAATGAAAAATGACCCAGTCCAGTTTTCTTATTTCCATATGTTGCTCAGTTAGCGACGTTGGTATCATGGACAATTCTGACACCAGACCTACCTACCTGAATCCTTATCACAGTGTTCTCATGAAACTGGTTGGCAGGTATTCACTTTTCGTTCTTGGTTGATGAACGATACAGCACCCAAGAGCTATTGCGAGGTTTTTGGGAGCAGAAATTTGGTGGGTTGAAACCACATGCAGATGCGGTCTGCATTCACTCTTAGTGAAAGTTATAGACAATAGTTACACATTACATAGAAACATAGTAGATGAGGTTGAAAAAAGACATATGTCCATCAAGTTCAACCTATGCTAAATTTAGATGACAGATACTTATTCTATATTTGTATATACAGTATGTTGATCCAGAGGAAGGCAAACAAAAAAACCCCCAGGGAAATATCACGCAATGATATCTCATAAGGGGAAAAATAAATTCCTTCCTGACTCCAATATTGGCAATCAGATTACTCCCTGGATCAACATCCTTCCCTTGTTTACTTATTTCGTATATCCCTGTATACCTTCCCTTTCTAAAAAGATGGGCAACCTTTTTTTGTTGTTGAAAATATCTATTGTATCTGCTATCACAGACTCCATGGTTGTAATAGATTTACTAATTATTTTTCATCAAGACTCATAACTGCAACAGAAATTTGTAAAAACTCTAAAATAGAAAACAGAATTACTGTAAATTACTTATCAATTACCCATTCTCCCACCAACTTACCCCTTGCTCCCGCTATCCAATTTTATTACGCTGCAGGTTTTTATGGCGGAAGGGGTTATTCATTAATCTTATTATGCTAATTGGGGCACATTCGCACGTAAACTCCCATTAAAGTCAACAGGGGTTCCCCCCTAAATGACACTATCGCAGTTTAATGAATAACCCCCTTAGAGTTGAGAGCTGAATTATATATAAAGGTTTTGCAAAGTCGTAATAAAATGTATGCCTGTGGCTTCCTATACAGAACATGGAATAACCAATTAAAAAATCCAAAAAACCCCACAATTATAATCTGTTTTCTTCTCAAATTCGACATTTTTGCCTATTACCAACCACCAGGAAACAAGCTGCGTAAGGGGGTTTCCTAATGTTTTAGGAACAAAATACAGTACCCACTTGCAGGTAGTTCGGATAATGACACTTCTCATGCAAACCTTAACGTGTCTTGTGATAAGGCACACGGGTGTTTTGCAGCGGTATGCAAGCTTGAAATTGATCTTCTCCCGGTGAAATACTGATCCAGACATGGTTTCCATAGAACGCATTTGTGCTTCAGGATGGGTTCTTTGGTCCGACTAGATCTCTCTTTTTATCTCTATTGCTCTTCAACTGCATTGCCCACCTCAATGACCTCCACATGTCCTACGACCCGTCCAGTAACGAATTCAGTGGCGTTCTCTGATGCAGCCGATTCAAGGTCTGATGGCACTTTTTGGTACAGATTACCTGAGAAGGGACTGAACCAGTTTGGAGAGAAACTACCCCCAAAAGCTTGTTTCAGCCCATCCCACCTGCTTGTTTTTTCCCATGTGGGATTCTCCTTCTTCAGTCGCTCAATGCCCTAAGGAAAAAAGAAAAGAAAAAAAGACCGATCCGTACAATATAGCAAAAATATATTTCCAGTTATTTACCTTTTTTTACCCAGTGTTTATTTATTTTCTCAAAAAGTATGAATACATTATGTTTTATACTGAGCCATGCATGAGTTAGTCCCAGATTGGGTTTAAAACTGGAAAACTGAATAGAGGTTAATAAAAGAAGCCTGTCGTCCAGTCTCACTAAAAAAATAATGCATCACAACGTGAATATATAACCAGGGGAAAACAACTTTGTTATATTTAATTTTTTGTGGCTCTGATCGATTAAACCCGACTAGAATCAAAGTTCTATGTGAATATGAAAAGCACCTAAAAAAATGTCTATACTCTTTAGCTGAAGGAGTAGTTTGTTTGTTTTTTTACTTTGGTTAAGTTTGCTTTTTTCTTCTTGCCTGTTTATAGAAACGCGGTTACAAAAATGCATGTTTTCTTATCTGACACTCATTATCTAATCTATCCTATGCATAAAAATGCAGTTCCTTGTCATATCCTACAAAACACTATTTATCGAGCCATTTCATGCTACTTCTCTTCAGAAATATTCGACCTTTAAACTGGAGTATTTCAAATGACTGCCTTTTGCCCCCCCCCCTCAAATCAGTAATGGTTTGGTTTGTTATATGCACAGTACATGTGATGGGATTTCTAATAAGAAATAAAAAGTATAGTGTCTACATAAAAATATTGAATAATTCATCTTAAATCTTGGGCGATAAGAAAGGGCACAAACGCAACTTGTATAATACAGTGCCACTCAAACACATTGCCGCCTGCTTTACGATGACCTTAAAGAGACAATCCAAGCTGGCGATTTCTATTTTTGAACACAGTATTAAAGCAGGGGCTGAACCCCATTAATTCCAGCTCGGGGGAACCCCTGCTTCTGGAGATACCCTCGCAGGGGTTGCCAGTAGCCGCTCTGGCTTGGCTAGCAGGGTTCATGTAATGGCAGCGTTTCAGAGCTCACACGCCCCTGTGGGCCAATAGGAAGCTGTGACATCTCCACCTTCCGGCTTTCTATTGGCCCGCGTGACGCCGGAGCTTTAAACTTTGGCAATGTACCGGCACCCTCTTTGGCGGTCTGTATTTCGGGAAGTAAGGGGTTCCCAGAGCTGAAATTAATGGGGTTCAGCTCCGGAGACCCCCTGCTTCAATCCTGTTAAGAGTGATAAACACCATTCCCCCCCCCCCAAAAAAAACCCAGCATGAATTGCTTTTTTAAATAATCTCTCTCAAATGTAATTTTTTTTGTATTATTTTACCTGGTGGGTACCCTGAAGCTGTGCCATCATTTTGCTCTGAGCTTCAGGGACACCACAGTTCCCAGGACATCTGCAGTAGAATTCGATGTGAATTTTTTTTTTTTTTTTTTAAATGAAGAGGCAACATGGCCGCCAGTCACGAGGGGGCCTGCTTCCCCCCCCCTCTCCCCCCCCCCCCCTGGGATTTTGCATTTTTAACATTATGGTATTGGATGTATGTATCCGATTTCGTATATTAAAGCACCCCATACCCCAAAAATAGTTCCTGCACTCCTGAAATATAGCCAAAACGTATTGCAGTTTCACATATCAGACTTTGCAGTTTCCTAGCAAGGTGGATACAGGAAACTTCAATAATACATTACTGCGTTATTGTCTGTAAACTTGTAACGGTGTGCTGCGGATTTAATTTTCTTGCCGTTTCTGGCAATGTAGTTTGTGAATCTCATTGTTTGTACTCGGCACCCTAGAGACTGAATCGCCTTAATAATAATGTGTGGTCTCTTCTGTTATTTATACTTGAGGGCACCTTGTGGTAGGAGAGAGACAAATGAAATCACTGAATAATAGGACTCCTGTGTCCGAATATTGAGATATAGAGCAGTAAAACTTAAGCTAGACTCGGCATAACTTTCACCACATTGTTTACTTGGAAAAGTTTTATTGTATTGGTTTTTAATAAGGACGCATTTACTGTACAGAGCTGAACGAGATGTGGTATTCATTTCACATTGTAGCAGAAGACAGGATTTATTTTTATTAAAACAAGATAACCTCCACCATGAGATTTGCATTCAAGTCTAGGACAGTCCAGTTCGCTGATATAACACTGTGTGCTCATTCTTATGTAATTTCCCAGCATCCCTAGCTGCAGTGGAAGCATTGTTTGCGGAGATAATGTGGAAAAGCAGGTTGCAGGCCTGTCTGAGACGTGTCAATGTGCTCACAAGTGATATTTATATTTGCTGTACACTGATATAATAAAAACCATGATATTTGGGCTTATTGAGATTAGCCCCACATCATTTCCAACTGATCAAAAAAAACAATTCCCTCCAAAAATCAATTTAAAACAACAAGAAAAAAACAAACAAACAAACAACATATTGTACATTTGTTGTCAAAATATATATTAAAAAAAATATTCTGTAAAACAGAGTTTATGAATGGAATGCGATCCGTTCCTTTAGAATATACATGTATATTGTTACATATGTATATATTTATATCTATACATATCTTAACATTGATTTTTGTTTTATGATAAAGGCGAACAGCAGAAAACGCATGTCCCCCAAAAGGGAACATACATTTAAATTATGTAGGAGTATATTTCCATTGTATTATAATCTTTATAGATTTTCAAACACAGTGTGTAGTTGTCCTGATGACATAGAACAGATTAATCTAACACACAAATGTGTTCCTACTTAAAAACACAAATGGATTCTTTTCAAATCTGTGCTAACAAACAGATTCTTTGGACATCACAATACACCTATAAAATGAACGCGCTTTAAAACATTCAAGTGGAGCATTTGCCTGTTAAAGAGTCACATTCATACTTGTATTGCTATTTTAAAAAAATAAATAAATAGCTACTTTGTTAAACCTCATTTATTACTTCCAGTACTACTACTACAAAAAAAAAAAAAAATGACCACGTGCAGTTATCCATTTAAATGGTCCAAGTTTATGCAGATATTATTCTCCATTTAGGAATGATAAAACAAACACTAGATCGTGACTCTTTAAAGGTAGATAATCGTAACAATGGAATCTTTTGCCTCATCCACAGGAAAGAACAATAATGTTTGTGATATATGTTGTGCTATATGTCTTGTGGGGGCTACGTTGACACAAGCTAAAAACACTGGAGAAATGGCATTGTCGTTTCAATAGACATACTGTAGGTAACTTGAGACTGCGCCTTCAAAACTCACAATACTCTGAAAAACGTGGTCTTTTCTCCCTCCCCCAAAACAAGACATCTCCCCGTGGGGGGGGGGGGGGGTAAGGGTTTCAAGTCAAGAGGAAACGTGTGTCCACATGGTCAGGTCCTCAGACAGGTTAATGGCATTGTTAGCTATCGAACGGGCGCTCAACTCCAGCCCTCAAGCCCCCCGTAACAGGTCAGGTTTTTGGGATATCCCTGCTTCAGCACAGGTGGCTTAATCAGTACCTGCTTCAGCACAGGTTGCTCAATCTAACCATGCTGAAGTTGGGATATCCTGAAAATCTGACCTGTTTGCAGGGATTGAGGACTGCAGGTTGAGCACCCCTGCGCTATGGCAGAGGACGTCAGCCGAAGTCAGAAGCAGGGTAAAGTTAGCACAGGTGGAAGCAGCAGAGAGGCACAGATGTATCACAGTTTTAGTTCTTGTGGTTGTGGAGGAAGCAGACACAGAGGAAAGAAAAAATCAAGCAACAGCCTCCCGTATACAGGAACAAAACGAGCCGCTGGATGTCGGGTGGGGGAGGATACATCCCGGCAGTAACTTGTAGCCATTAAAAAGGCGAGTGTTTTTTTTAACGAAACATTCAATGCCAAGCTGGTAAACGGTAGTACTGTGGCGTGGTTTGGTGGTGTGTGTGGGACCATGCTGCCACAGAATTCCTCACACCACATATTGGTAGGGTTCTGATTTCCCCATGTCTGGCGTGGCGAGTGGGCTAAGCCATTCTATAGAGAACGGATGGCCAAACACTGCTTTCAGGTTCATCCATTTTGTTTTTTTAGCCCATCTTCTCTCTTCCTTTTTCAACTGTTCTATCCCCTGAAAACAGAAAGATCGAAAACTGTCGGTCAAGCGAGTTGGCTCTTTGTTTTTTTTTGTTTTTTTGGGGGGGTGGACAACACTACCTGATACAAAATCACTCGCCAGTTCTCCTGGGGTCATAGGTCAAGAAACGATCTATATGAATAAGCCCTTCAGTGCATTAAGGTGCCTCTAGATATTACATTCTGAATTTCCAATATTTTATTTGGATTGAATAGACTAAACTAAATAAAAACAGCTTTTTTTTGGTTTTCAGGGAGTGTGTGAGTGTGTGTGAGTGAGTGTGTGTGAGTGAGTGTGTGAGAGTGAGTGTGTGAGAGTGAGTGTGTGAGAGTGAGTGTGTGAGAGTGAGTGTGTGAGAGTGAGTGTTAGCGGAATAGCACATTTAAGGCAGATGAAAAGAAGAATACATTTATTTGGGTAAAAAGTCGTTCTTGCACACATTGTAATGATATTCCAATAAATGAAAAAAAAAGGGGGATTTCTTAAGCAAATTTAAATGGAATGAATTTTGTGTGTAAAAATTGATATTTAATTCCTTACGGTATATTAAACAGCTTTTCTCACAATGGAGAACCTGCCTAAAGTTTGAATACTCAATGGTAATACTTCTATCATATTTATTTACCATTTTATGGTGCTTTGGTCTTCAAAACTTACAGGTTCTAAAGCTATAATTTAGAAGCGTCTCTACTACAGACAGTTTTTAACCATCCTCACATTTTTTTCAAGATATATGATGCGCATTTACATTACATCTGCATAGAAAAATGGTAAATATGATTTTTTTTAAAGCCACTTTAATACATTTGTTCAATGGAAGAGTTGGATTTAAACTAAAACAAATGTCATTAAAAGTGAAGTGACATTAATCTGGCACTGCATGGTACTGTATGTGATCAGGGCTTTCCATGCTTGAAAATGTTCTTTACATTGAATAGGGAATATTACTTCACGTCTAAATCACCGCCACCGCCACACAGCAAATAACAACATGTAAAGGGGAGATTAGAGTGGTTTCAGCATGGTATTAAAGAGACAAGAAATGCTGGAAAGTTAAGAGCGTTTTAAAGGTAATAAAGGCGTCTGAGGTGGAGCACGTCATCTGTAGTGGTCGGTCAAACGCTTCCATTTCACAAAACAGCAAGTGTCTGCCAAACATACTATATGCTCTGAACAGGTTTCAGAACAGCAATAACCTGCAATGAAACCCCATTGCTGTAGGATGTTAACAACGTCTTTATTGCAGGAGAACTACCGATATTTTGACGAGACACCGTTTTCCAGCGATAACACTTGTAACTGATGATGTGCTTTGAGGATTAGTCCCCGTTACCTCCCTTTTAGAATACTGCTCAAATCCCATATTACAAACACCGCCCTGCCTCCAGTGATCACCAGAAGTGTAGGGACATCTAGGTCTGTTGTGTCGACACCTAATCAATAACTCCTGATGCTCATATGTGTGTAAGATGCTTATGAAAACCAGGCACAAAGATGCCCTGCGGTTTCTTATCTCCCCCTAAGGCTTTTAAGTGTTGGGTTGGCAAAGCAACCATGAAGCAGTACTGCACCGCACAATCTAACTATGGTTCACAACGGAGAATGTATGCATCTTACAGCCATAGAGGAACAGGAAAAGACATGGCACCGCACTGGAC
Source organism: Ascaphus truei (assembly GCF_040206685.1). NCBI lineage: Eukaryota > Metazoa > Chordata > Amphibia > Anura > Ascaphidae > Ascaphus > Ascaphus truei. Next base: position 338,800,642 of record NC_134484.1, read on the forward strand.
GCATGTGAATAAGGCCTCGGCCAGGCTCCCTGCTTGCTCGCTGAGGCGCGCTGAGGCTCAGGGAAAGCGGGTGCTTTCCCTGGCCTTGCCGTTGCTTACCGCACGCGCCGTCAGTGGGCCGTCAGGGGGCGGGCGCGTCACTGGCCGGGGGCGGGCCAGTGACGTCACGGAGCTGGTTCGCCCTCATTGGGCGAACCGCTCACGTGACCGGCCTGTCGCGCCGGCATGCGGGGGAATTTAAAATTCCCCTAAGATCTGCGCTTCCGCAAGCGCGCAGAAGCGCAGGTGAGCCCCTACTAAAGCCGCTCTAATTGCGGCTGTAGGGGCTCAGTGCTGAGCGGGGGCGCGCGTCAGCACGCTTCCGCCAGCAAGCTTCCGCCAGCAAGCAGTAAACATGGCCGAGGCCTAATAGTGCTGGCTTATTGAAGGATCGGCGTTTCGGTTCTACTTTGGACCTTTGTCTTGATATATGCCAAAAGACACGCAGAGACAATCCCAACCCCCAAGTTAGAGAGTGCCACGCCCCCACTGAGTGAGTGGGAGAGTTCCAGACCAATGGTGGTTGTATGGCCAGTGAAATTATATATTTGGCTGGGGCAGTTGGATCTTCAGTTTCTTGCCCTGAATCCGCCACAACTTTAGGGCTATACAATTTGGAGATATGATCGTAATTGTCTTAAAAATATGCCCACATAGTAGAATCCCTCTATAACTTTATGCAAGCCTTGCACTGTGAGGTCACAGATGTGACCATTCATGCAGACGCCTATCACCTAACCGCTGTATTGTCATATGATGTAAAACATCCTCACCGCTCGTCATTTAATTGAACCATACTGTAAATAGATGGCGCTGTCTCGCCAACATTGCCCATAATGCTATGTGTAAAAGTGACAATGACACACTGACACTGAAGGGAGAAGAACACAAGTACTGCAAGGAAGTATGGTCTGTGTTTTCTTTTTTAGCTAACCCTTTGGTTTGGGTACCATCATATCAGGAGTCAGGCAGCACCAAGGAACTCCAAGGAGATTGGTTAATCTCACCATGTTAAACACAACGTGTTTATGGTACTAGAATTCCCTTGTTTTTTTTAATTATCTATAAACATTACTTTTGCAGGTTTTGTTAGTCAATACAGGGATGTATTCAAATAAACCAGCACTTTCAGTTCCGTGAGCATCGGTGCTTTCTATGGAGTGCTGAGAATTGTGTCATACTGTATGGATGACAATGTGACTTTCTGGCGCCTGATAATGGCCACATTGTATGTTAACGGGGATGAACTTAAAAATGACATACAGGCATACCCCGCTTTAAGGACACTCACTTTAAGTACACTCGCGAGTAAGTACATGTCGCCCAATAGGCAAACGGCAGCTCATGCATGCGCCTGTCAGCACGTCCTGGACAGCAATACCGGCTCCCTACCTGTACCGAAGCTGTGCACAAGCGGGGAGACTATAGAGCCTGTTACAAATGCGTTATTTACATCAGTTATGCACGTATATGACGATTGCAGTACAGTACATGCATCGATAAGTGGAAAAAAGGTAGTGCTTCACTTTAAGTACATTTTCGCTTTACATACATGCTCCGGTCCCATTGCGTACGATAATGCGGGGTATGCCTGTACACTATGAGTGACCATGAAGTCAATGCACCAAAATGCAATTTGCAATCATTAATGCCTTTCACGCTGTTCTGAATAGATCCCTGTGTCTGTATAGAAACTGCTTGGGATACCATTATCAATCTAATAGATATATATTTTTTTAGCGATCAACAAAGGCCTCTACTGCTAGCATCCCACCCCCCTTAACTTTATTTATTAATCAGTTAACCACTATAAAAGTATTATCTACTGTATAAGGCTCACCTGTACCGACAATAATGATTTACTCACAAATAACAAATAATCATTGTTTTTTATCTATTTCACTTAAAAAGGAGAAGTTCACCCTACTGAGCTGAACTGTGTGAATTGCAGCTCCGGGGACACCGTTTCCGTCAGAAGGTGCTGCCGCTACTGTCCCCAACAGGGGAAACAAAATGGAGGTTTAAATCTGCCGCGCCAGACGGGCCAATGTTTGTCATGTCTGACGGATAAATACATCTTTTTTCATTTTTGCACACCTGTGCGTCCCTGGGCAGTGCGCTGCTTTTGTGCATTTATTTGCATTTTCTTTCAATGGGAATAGGAATCCACGACATCTGTTGTGGCTTCCAGACGTTTGGGATTTAAACTGCCGTGAAGTGTCAGAGATACCTTCTCTGGTAAGTATCATCGGGAACAAGTGGGTCTCCAGAGCTGAAGTGAGGGTGGTTCAGCTCCGGAGACCCCCTGCTTCCTGTACATGTACAAAACAAAATAAAAGGAGGGGGGGAGGGAAATGCTGCTTTAAATAAATCATTCAGTTGACAGATTGCCAGAGTATCTTCAGCGATCATTAGCTGAATGTATTTCAGGTCTGTAAAACGTGATCTTAAAGCTTGAACTGAACATGGGGTCCCCTGGCGCAGTACCGCCCCAGTCTTCCAATTGGGAAAACTCTTGTTGAACAGGAAAAAAATAAATAAACCACTGCCTGCAAAAGAGCATATGGCCACTGGTAATGTCACTAGGTAGCTCGGCGCCAATTTTCTGTGCAAAGATTGTGCCACCTTATTACAACGGAACCAGGCGTCTCCTGGGCCAACTGGTGCGGGTATTACCATGGGAGGCGAGTACACAACTGAAACAGTCACCCGGAGACTCTCTCAGCCGCCACAAGTCTAAGTTCTTTCAAAACTAAAGCTGTCTAACATTTTAATCTGGTCTGTAACTGTTACATACGCCCATAATATATATTATCTCTAACTGTGCATGCAATGTCTTGTATATAATGTATACCCTGTTCATTTATGTAACTATGTATTTGTAACCATGTATAATTTGTCATCATAACTCTGTGCCCAGGACATACTTGGAAACGAGAGGTAACTCTCAATGTATCACTTCCTGCTAAAACATTTGATAAATAAATACACAGCACCTGTGCTCCTCCATTTCTGGAGTATAGAGCTGCGAGGGTTTGCTCATTTATGGGACCACTCAACCAACAATAAGACAGCGACGTGGTACAAAGAACTCACCGTTTCATCACTGCAGATGGAGTGTACCTGTGTCCCAAACATCACAGCGGTGAAGATGAGGAAGAGCAAGCCCTCAAAACAAAGCAGGATGAGCAGGATGACCGTGGTCGGTGGTGAGAAGGAGCTACACTCTAGAGAAACAAAGCACAATAAGAACATAGATTACTTAACAGCAATAATACTGCACACGAGAGAGATGGTAACATGCTGTAGATTACCAAGGTCACTGGGATCAATCCCAGGTGCTTAAAGAACTTCTATTTGTATCCATGAAGCCACATTTTTAAAAGGAGGGTACTTTCTTTTTTAGTACAAATGTACATCAGCCATGAACCCCATTATCTGTTACACTAACTGATCAAAGAAAGGAACATTGTACAGGCAGTCCACGTTTTACAACGCTTCGCTTTACAACGAATGGCTTATCCAACGCTATGCAATGCATACCTATGTTCATTTTTACAACGCCAAAATGGCTTATCCAACGCTCTTACGTCGCTTTGCAACGTTGTGTATGTGTGTATGTGTGTATGTATGTGTGTATGTGTGTATGTGTGTATGTATATATATATATATATATATATATATATATATATATATATATACACACATTCACATAAACAACATTGCAAAGCGTCGTAAGAGCGTATATATATATATATATATAATATTATACTATATAATATTATATTATTTATTATGTTATATTATATATATAATACAGTTTATACACTATATCATTTATGTGTGTGCTGCATATCTTTTTGCCTGCATAAAATATTTGGTGTATTTTAGTGTTAAAAATGCCTTCAGGAACGGAACCTTTCATTTAAACAATGTTCCTATGGGAAAACGTGTTTCGCTTTACAACGCCATTTTGAGTAACGCATTGTGTCGGATAACCGAGGACTGCCTGTATACTTAAAATGCCAAGTGCTAGATAAGGAAGAGCTGGGAATGTGATCGCCTCACACAGAACAAACAAAAGGTCAGAAGATCACGCTGTTCTGTCTCATAATAAACCAGCCATTCCAAGCCAGGATACTTGCAACTGGGAACAAGACACACAGCACGTACCCAATGTTGAATAGCCTTTCAGACCCCTCCACTGTTGCACCTTGCTATGCTCGCTTGGCAGGTCCTGGACAAATCCTGTGCCAATGACTAAAAGATCAAGCATGGTAGCATCATACTAACTACAGTACGCTCTAATGACAGATAATATCGAAGATGCAGCATTTATAAAATATAATTCTTTAACCCATTCAGTGCCCAACATTCCTCAAAAACAAACAACAACATTGGTACTGTATGGGGGTTGTTCATTTAAACTGCGATAGTGCCGATCAGGGCACTATCACGCAGAAACTCCCCACACTACTGCGGCCCTATTGCAGTTGATTGAATAACCCTCTGTGTGTCCCAGAAGCAGCGGGCTGAGAAGAGACGTGATATTCATGGTAAAGCAGCGGGCGAGGTTAGTACCAGCCTGTACAAAGGCAGCCTCTGTATCACCACATGGGATTACTGAAACCTTTCCCCACAAATCACCAGCCAGCTCAGGCATCTGGGCTAGATCCACACATACTTCCAATATTTACACACAAATGGAATGTATATGCATATATTTATTTTACCACTTAACACACCCGGCTGAATTTGTTTTTTTTTTTTTAATTGCCCACACTCGTCCTTTTTTACCCTGATCCCATTCTTTAAAGCAGCAAAACATGTGAAATTGTAAAAAATCAGTTCTGTAGTATTAGATAATATTGTATTTTATATTTAATTATAACTCAACTCTTAATGCCATTATTATTGAGTTCTAATATACTGAGCATCCTTTGATTTCTACAGCAGGCTTTAGCACACCTCCCCAGCAGTGCAAGATATTTACAACACTTTCCTGTTTGTGATAATGTGTTGCCAATATTCCCAGCAAACTATAACAATAGATAATGTTACCTTAGTAATATAAGGCTACATTGTAGCTGCTGAGTTACACTGACTGAAGCAGCCATTATGTTAGGCACACAATCAGGAGTGTTATATAGTTATAACAGGAGCACCCAACGATTGCCAGCTCAGGTAAGAATGTAGAATTAGGCCGTAATATAGTGGGCGTGTGGGTCGCGCCGCGCATGCGTGCAGCACTTATAGTTGGCTGTGGATAGCCAGCCGTCCTATACTAGGGCCGCCACGCGCACACGGCAGTGAGCATGGAGCCGGCCGACAGGGTGGAAGATTGCGAAAAGTACGTTTACGCGCCGCTGTAATGTATATATGTATGTACAATGTTAATAAATAATTTATTCTTACACAACGTGTCTTTTTTTTTTAATTTTAAAAATATATAATAAATTAATAACTCGCACATATACATACATACATATGCAAACACACAGATCACTGCAAACCTGTCGCTCCCGGCAGCATGGACCGTACACACAAAAAGCGTGCGTCACGTGCACGCGCGTTCGCACAGACGCGTGTGCCCGCACCTACTATAGAACAAGACCTATGCATTACCACATGCTTTACATATACCAAAAAAACAAAAAACAAGACATGGGGAGGGGGGATTGAAGGGCCGCTTGCAACCCAATTTCAACAGAATCCACATTTACTGCAAACACAGTGTTGGACTTTTTTTTTATGTTGCTTTTTTCATTATTATACAAAAGAAACACTGTGCATTTTACTTAAGTTACATATTTACCGAGCACATATTGGAAGCATCCCAGTACTGTAATAACACACTGCATAGTATACGTTCAAAACCACATTATTTCTGCGCTCACTGCAGATGTACAGCTGCTGCCTCTTTTCCTCAATATGGGAGTGCATTCAAACCACAAAAAGTGACCTGCATGTTACAGTGGTCTGATTTACTAGTGTGCATTTCGCAGTAGGGCTTTCAGGCCTACGGCCGCGCCTATAGTGACGGCGACGCGTGACGCCCAAGACCGCGATTTTACCAAAAAACGCCCGCGGTGTCGCTTGTAGCGGCGGCACCAAAACAAGTAGCATAAATCCAATGAAAGTGCTCATATCGCTGGCGACGGTCGCGGCGGCTGGGGAAGAGACGGCAGAATGTTTTTCTCTGGCGACTGCCGTGTCACGTGAGCGGTTCAGCCAGAGAGGGCGAACCACTCACGGCCACGCCTCCGCGCCTCCTCTGCTCTCCCTCCCCGGTATAATCAAGATGCTGCTCGGCGGCAGCGCCGGGTGACGTCACAGAATAGCGCTGCCGCCTTGCAGCTCTTGGTATAATCAAGGCCTAATGGTTTATTATTTCTACCCTAAACACAACAGTTGGCAGAAAGTAAGTAATTCAATGTTAATTTCACCTACATTTAAATTAAACACAAATATGAGATATTTCCCCTAAATACAGGTTGTTTATTTTTATTTATTTTTTAAAGAAGAATTTTACTCCATCTTCAAAGGAGATTTTATTTGACCCCAGAAAAGATAAGTCTGTCTACAGTATATTTATATACATTTTGCTTAAGGACCGGATGCACTGCCAAGATGAACTGGCAATGCTTACGTTGCCTGAAGCAACGGACGATCATATTTGTGAAAATGTCACTAATAATTACTTTGATTTTTTGAGTAATCTGAAGATGAAACGTGCTGCAGATCCCAGGGCGTCTATGGATCAATGACGTACAGAACCATATAACAGTGAAGGGGCTGTATGCGCAATGTACTTAAATAACAATCCCCAAAGAACAGGGCATTATTGGCCAGTAATGCCCTGTTCCGAGGGGATTATTACTATTATAGGCTAAATGTAGGCTTTTTTTCATAAATAACAGACACTTTTGTATAGTTATATAGATTTTTTATTAAAATAAAATTGTAAGACCCCCACACTTCCCTCCCCAACCTTCAAAGGCTACTGACCCAATTTGGGTCAGTCTCTGATTATAAAGTGAACATGGACAAGTCAGAAGCCTTAAATATATCCCTCCCAGCCCAGACGTGGAAACTTATTCAAGCTAACTATAAATACAAGTGGAGTTCCACCTACATTAAATATCTTGGGGTTAAAATCTCCAACTCCTACAATACGCTCTTCCAATATAACTACCCCCCCCCCCCTATTCGATCAGATTAAAAAAGACCTGGAAGCATGGAAAAAACACCAAATTTCATGGTTCGGGAGAATGGTTTCAGTAAAAACGAATGTTCTCCCAAGGTTATTGTATAATTTCCAAACCCTCCCAATTGCGGTGCCACAAGCGGCGCTAAAAAACATTCAATCACTACTCCTCCAATTCATTTGGAATGATAAAAGGCCCAGGGTCCCAAGACCAGTGATGCTCTCGTCAAGAGCAAGAGGAGGTGTGGGGGTCCCCGACATAGCCAGGTATTATCTCGCAGCACAACTGAAGCAGGCTGTAGTTTGGAATTGCGACCCGGCCTCAGCTTGTTGGCTCGAAATAGAGTCATATTACGCACGCCCCCACTCCCTCCAAGTGGCATTATGGACCACAGGCGGCAGCGGGGCTGGACCACAGAGGTTCGACCTAGGAGCAATGAGATGCACGTGGGACGTATGGCTTAAAAGCAAAGGGAAGTATGGTCTGTTAGCTTCCCCTTCCCAGCTCACTCCAATCTTCGAGAACCCCAATTTCCCACCAGGGTGTTCCCCAAGACAATTTGACCAATTCCAGAGACACAATATTAGGATGGTTGCGGATCTGCTGCAGAAGGAGATCTTAACTTACCAGGCGCTAAAGGATAAA